>NW_027526269.1:503527-539615 GCF_048455015.1 Haemaphysalis longicornis
GTGGCTAAGGCATTATGCTGCAGAGCACGAGATCGCGGGTTCGATTCCCGGCCGCGGCGGCCGCTTTTCTGATGGAGGCGAAAAGCAAAAACGCCCAAAGATCCCCAGGTGGTCAAAATTAACCCGTAGCCCTCCACTACGGCGCGCCTCATCGCGTACGTTGCGTCAGCGCGTTAAACCCCACAATCAATCAACTAAGTTTGGATCTGCACGTCGTATATGGGGCAAAGCAGCGCCTAAGCATGTGCCACAGCGGCGCATGCCCAGTGACATCAGCCAAGTACTGCGTGCGATAAGGCCAGTCTTTTACATCGAAGCTGTTAGTGTTACGTGCAAGAGCGGAAGATTGGGCGAGTTGGTAATATAAATCATTGGCGGGAAGCGCGAATTAACACGAGGACAAGTCTCCTCTATGTTGTTCTCTTCTCTTGTCCTCGTGTTAATTCCCGCTTCCCGCCAATGCAATGTCGTGTTACGTAGGTGTCGTCGTCCGTGGACACAGTACGCTCCACGGCAAAGCCCACTTTCTCGCGAAAGCTCCATTGCTCTCAATATGATGTAGAAAAAAATCACAACAAAGTTGACCGCTAAAATCATTGCGTCGAGTTTCATTTACTCGTAATAATTTACTGAGGACAGTAAACGGCAAAGTAAAGGACAGTAAATTTACAGTAAACATTTTGGGATCCCCGCGTGTTGCCAATCTTTGTAGGCAACAGCATACACTTGCCAAAAACAATTGTAACTCGTGCGACTCATGGGGAATTATAGGACAGCTGGTATCGCAGTTGCAACACACATCCGCTAAAGGTAAGCCATTCCCGCAGGTTAGGCAAAACCACCGCGACACAGGCTGTAAGAGCCCCGTGAGCTTCCCGGATCAGGTTGTGTCGAGACCCGACACAGCGAACTAGTTGCGACTTTTTTCTCCCTCGTTAGTGCCCCATGAACCCCGCGTTACCCACATCGCGCGACGGATTTAACACAGAGAACAAGCTCGTGCAGACGACGACATAGTTCAAATAAACAAAAGAGAATGGACTGGCCATGTGGCGAGAAGAAATGACAACCCGTGGACCACCACCAGTGTAAGAGAGTGGTCTAGAAGAAGGGGAAGGCTAGTGTAGGGAAGAAATATAATAGCGAGTTTTAGCATAGCGGCTAGCGGAGGCTCCCGCTACGGTAGCGGGCTACCGGGATACGACCGCGCATGCGCGCGCGGGGAGGCTGAAGAGGTTGCCCCCCAGTGGAGACAATGCGCGGGCATGGAGAAGGCCGGCCCGCGGAACTATTCCCCCCCCCCCCCCTTCCCATCCCCCCCGGGACGAATTTTCACCTTCCCAGTAGGGCCCCGCTACCCGCCGCCGTTGCGTTAGCGGACGGTACACGCTATGCTAAAACTCTGGACTCGCGCAGTGCAAGACCGGAGGTCGATCAGATGGGAGATGCCTTTGTCCTGCAGTGGCCCTGCGTAGGCTGTTGACGATGATTACGCTTGGTCACTAGCAACAATCGATCGTGTTTGGTTTCTCTCATTCGTTTACTCCCCCTTGTTAATACAAGGTCCCCCAATTGGAAAAATAACCTCACATTTTGATTACATATCGTAATAAACAACAATAAAACCATGGAATCTTGAGCGTCGCTGGTCGTTCATATGTCACTAACGGGCAAACGTATCCCAACATTTCACACAAACCGTCAGTAGCAGCGGGCCGGTCAGTTCTGAGGCACCTTACAATTAATACTTTATATTAAGGCCATCAGACAAAAAACGCCAATTAGTGACTACTCTTTCGCGCACGAGTAACGACATGCCTGTAAATACTCTTCCTTTTTGCGAACCACAACTGAACGGAACCAGCTTACTATACATACAAAGTTGAACAAACTTCCCCCACCTTGTTTACATCCTGTCTTAGCACCCACATTATACATCTTATATTTTAGTAGGCTTGTGAATCAGTCTGGACGACGCCGGGCGGTTGCCGCGAGGCACGCGCTCCCGTGCGCTCGGTGTTTTCTGTCTACGCCGTATACGGATTTGTGTCGGCCTGAACACCTCTGCCATTAAAACAAATTTTCCCTCAATCCCCTCGAACGGCGCATTCCAGGTCCACGCCTGGGCCCCACCCGCCGCGGTGGCTCAGTGGCTAAGGCGTTGCGCTGCTGAGCACGAGGTCGCGGGTTCGATTCCCGGCCGCGGCGGCCGCTTTTCTGATGGAGGCGAAAAGCAAAAACGCCCGTGTGTTCGAGATTTCGGCGCACGTTAAAGATCCCCAGGTGGTCAAAATTAATCCGGAGCCCTCCACTACGGCGCGCCTCATCGCCTGCGTTGCGTCGGCGCGTTAAACCCCACAATCAATCAATCAATCAATCACGCCTGGGCCCCCAAAAGCGCGAACGTTGGCTCGTGGGAGCTCACACCATCACCGGGAAATGCCTTCTCCTCGCCCCTGTTACGCATGCGCAATAAGCCAGCACACACAAAAAAAAAACAGCACTTTCGTCGAACAGTGCCCGCACATCGTTCCCCCCGAAACAAAGCAGCGCCGCGAATAGCAACACGCAACGCGAGGCACTCGGCCGCGCGTTTCCGTCGCGGCCGGCCGCCGTTCCGACGCCACGCAGCCTCCGACGTCTCTCTCGACTTCACCTGTACAAAAACCACACACACACACACACACCTCCCAAACTGTGCGCGCTGTAAGGTACCGCAGGTTCAAACCCACATCCCGCGGGTCTGCCCAAACACCAAGCCGATTAGGGCGCACCACACTAGAGAGTGGCTGACTACTGCAACCAAGTTGGTGGAGCAGAGGAGCCTGGAGGACTTCATCTCGAAAGCCACCAGAAGCTGCCTGGAACGAGGCGGCTCTTTGCCTCCCCGCCACCCCCGTTTACCCTTTCCTTTTGAAAGGAAATAAAGTACTCTCTCTCTCTCTCTCTCTCGCTCTCTCGGGTCGGCCTGGGCCCCTACGGGATATGGTTTGGGAATACGCGCCGGGGAGCGTGGGGACGGTGAAGACCTCGGCCGGTCTGGGCGCGCGCGCGTCCAGAGCGGCAGCGGTACGGCAAGAATGGCGACGCAACGTGATACCTCCTGTCACGGCGGCCGCTCGGCGTTAGCTTTGTCGAAACCGAAATTGACACGAATAAACGACGCCGAAAATGAATGTTTACGCTGCACTCGACCGCCCAATGTGTCATTCGATGATTAGTGGGCTGGTAGGCACGCGTATCAGCGAAAAAACGTAACACGAAAATTTCGTGTTACTCTTTTAAACCTCACGCCAACACAACGGACAGTAAGGGCATGAAGCATGCCCGGCCTCCCTTCCCTCCACTCTCAACCCGTGCACGCATAAACTGGCACGCATAAACCGGCATATAGACACATACTACTTCGCAGTAAAAAACGAGGAGATGCGTGCTTGCACTGATGCCTTCGATCCTACTCTAGTGTCCAGAAAGCGCACCACGTCGGCTACTCTTAAGTGCGCGTTCTGCGCATCCCTCCTGTTCAAGGTATGCGAGGGCTGTCTCCAAGCTTGTAACGGTTGGCCGGCATCTTCTTCATCGGCTGCTTCTGTCGGCGCAGAGCTTTCATCAAGTTGATGTGACTGTTGAGCGGATCCGCCGACAAGCTCGTTCGTCTCTTCCTCTTCCTCACTACCCTAGAGTGCTGTTTCACGGCCGCCCGATGGAAACCAGGTCTCTCTCATATCCAGCGGCCGTGGTTGTTCGCTGATCATGAATGTTCTAAATCTATTTCGATGGCACTGACTGGATAAATGCCCCGACTGGATACCCTGATAAATCCAGGGTATCCAGGGTATGCTGAGTATCCGGGTATCCAGGGTATGCAGGGTATGCAGGGTATACTTCGGCCAACAGTGAATCTGGTACGCGCCATGCGGCCTCTGGGGGTCACGTCTTTTTCTCGATTTTTTGCTTTGTGGACCCGTGTCCTCGTTGTTAATGACACAAAATGAGACAAAAATGCCTGTACTCGCCAGTTGCCTCTCCACATTAGCCGTTCCTTCTCCGGACTGCGGGTTTCTATATTAACGGGGCAGAATTGCATGGCGAGAGAACGGCAGCCGAAATTTTTGTCCATACTGCGGAGTGTCCGTATTAACGGGGTCCATATTAGCGAGACATTAGAGAGTTTTAGTATAGCGTTTTAGCTGTGGCGTTAACGGTTGCGCGCCGCAATCGCAAACGGATAGCGCCCCGTCACGCGACGGTTAGCGAGCCCGTTAACGCTATGGGCGCGCTAAAGCGGTTCTTTCCGCTAATACTCGCACTCTCCATTACTGTATTCGGAGTAAGACTTGGTCCGGGCTAAAGGCCATTTTAATAACAATAAAAAAAAGCAGCCCACGCACAACGCGTCGTTTCGTACACGTTGGAGAAACCCAGAAAGTGAAAACAGGTCAGTGCGTTCAACCCTCCAACCTTTTTTGTTGTTCCGTGCTCACACAGGCGCGTTTCTGCGATCACGCGTCCAGGTTTATCCCCGAAGGAAGAAGAAGCGCCGTTATTTCCGATCGCTGCACCGCACACTTGTTGCATCTTTCTCGTCGCCACGGTAGACTGGACCGTGCGCGCAAGCCGCAGCTGCTGCTGCCAAATCGCGGCGGCTGCTTCCTCCTCCTCCTCCGATGCGGGAGCACCGCGCACCTGGCCATCTCCAGTGTCGTTTTTTTCTTCTCCGCCTTTGCAAGTCTTGCGACCACGACTTTCTGAAACAGCCAGCCGCCAAGCGGCCGCGTGAAGTTCACGCGCCACGACGACGACGCGGTGGAGAACGTGATGAGTCGATGAAAGGAGGCCCCGTCCACACTGAGCTCGCCCTCCTCCTGTCCGAAGTACCAGCGGACAGAAAACTGATTCGTTATACGCGATATTCCGCTAAAAGCGAGTACACACTGCACCGGGGACCACGGAACACTTCCCGTAAAGCGAGACCTCGAATAGAGCGAGTTTGTTGTGACCAGTGTTTGCTGTACTTCGATTTTCTCCACGGCAGCTCCGCAGAATCCTCCAAAGCTCCACCTTGGGAGACCGCGAACAATCTCCTGATTGATTTGATTGATTGTAGGGTTTAACGCGCCGACGCAGCGCAGGCGATGAGGCGCGCCGTAGTGGAGGGCTCCGGATTAATTTTGCCCACCTGGGGTTCTTTAACGTGCGCCGAAATCTCGTACACACGGGCATTTTTGCTTTCCGCCTTTATCAGAAAAGCGGCCGCGGCGGCCGGGAATCGAACCCGCGACCTCGTGCTCAGCAGCGCAACGCCTTAGCCACCGCAACGGGTGACATTCTCCTGATCGCTTCACACGTCATAAGGCCTCTTCTGCGTGTCCTTTTTGACTGCTCCGGCGGAGCTTCCAGCCTCTCGCTGATCTCTGTCGTCCACCCACAAAACGCACTGACGATGGCTATGACGATAGCGGGTAAAGTGAAGGAGCATCGCTGTGCGTGGTCGGCGATGCAGGGGCCCTGGCGTATTGCGCCGTCACGGCGCGGTCAAAATTAGAAAAATCATGCAACCCTCCGTCTAACGACGACGGTGGTTGACCGCTGTAGAAAGCAAAGGAGCGCCCGTATCAGCAAAGTACTAGAGAGCACAATCGCAGCGCAGTAAACCGTTCCGATAAGAATCGTACTTGATTTTGGAAAGCTTCGCGCCCCCACACCCGGGCTGGTTGATTTATTTTAATTGGCCGTGCCCACGAAGTGCTCAAGAAATGCTCTGGGCGGACAAATAACAGTCTCGTAATTCCCACGAAACCCGCCAAGGTATTTGAGGACGCCGGTCCTGTGCGAAGAAAACACATGACGGGGGAAAAGGGGGCGGTAGTATCCTCAGGAATGAATCTTAATGGAAGGCACACATTTATTTATGGTACAGGACCCGCCCGTGATCCAACCGAAACGCTGTCTGTTCTCCGTATTTTGAGAGGCCATTGAGGCTACCTTTTTAAAGCATTCCTTACTTATTTACTCCTCATTTATTTGCCCAAAATGTGAATGAGGCCCTTTGAATCATCTCACTTTCAAAGATAAGAATTTCACACGTACAGCCGGTAAAACGCTTGTCTATAACAGCGATTTCAACTTCAACCAGCTACACCCAAAAACTGGCAGAACATACTCGTTCCAAACATGTCGGAGGCAAAAGCGAAGGGCTAAGACTTCAGAATTCCGCAGTAGTTTTATTCAAATCCCGCTCCGGCGGGGCAGGATAGGGCTGAGAGTACGAACGCTGTGTTATAGACAAGCCTTTTACCGGCTGTACAGCCCCTTAACCCCACTCACCGAAAAAATTCCACGGGCGTCGGCGTCCCACCCGGTATTTCCGTCCCTCCAACGTGTTCCGCTTAAGCTGGCAGTTGGCTAACTCACGGGCGACTAGCTCGAGAATCCCCAAAGAAGCTTGTCCAGCTAAACGTCTGACTGCCCGTCGGCGTATGCGTGGAGCTCCTTTCAACGTCGTTTGAGCCCGACACACACGGAGCCACTTTCGCTTTCGCCGGCCGTCGCTCGATCTGCCGCGCCGGACAGAAGCCGAGACGCGCGAAAGAGAAACCGACGGCGCTCTTCTCTGACGGAGCGGTCTTTGAAAAAGAGCGCTCTCGGCGTCCTCGTAAATAAACGCGGATCAACGAGTCGGCCATTAACCGCCACACGCAGCCCAAGGGCACGGCTTGAGAAGAAGTTTCACCCGCAAGACGACGCGACTGCGGATATATACCAGATCCACCGTGGGGCTAACGCACGGATGAAGCGTCAGCCAAGGGGTTCTCTGCCGAACAATTTAGCACAAAACGCGTCATCAACGTCATAATCAGCCTCTCCAAAAGACCGTCCGAATCCCTTCTTCGCATCAACACTGTCTTTTGTGCCTCGCAGCCTGTACCTCGATAGCCACCCGCTCGTCAGTGGTCCGCCTTGTTACCGGCGTAACATCTCCCCCCTCTTCTCTCTCTTGATCCCGCTATGACGACATCGACACGAGCTGGTCCCCTCATCTTTGACGCTCGTTTCCCATCCCCCTTTGAATTAACGGCAGGATACAGAACGGACCGACACCTTAGGATGTATGTACATGGAGTTCAAGATCTGCGTAACGGACGTACCAATTCGCACAATATATATGCACGCTGTCAGTCATCACTATCCCCACCATCAGACTGGCAGTGTTCGCCATGAAAAGGAAATTACCCGCAATTCAGAACGGGGGGTGCTCTGGGCAGGAATTCCGGTATCGTGAATAGAAGGTTCCCTCTGTCACATAAAAGGCAGGTGTACATGCGTTATCCCAGCAATGACGTATGGGGCACAAACGTGGCTTCTCGCTAAGCGGCGTCAAAGAAAACTTACATCGATCCAGCGTGTTATGGGAAGAAAAATACCAGCGTGGATTAGGGAACAGACTAGCGTCAGTAAACTGCTGGATGCGAGCTGCAACGATAGAGATACCACTAATCTGCAATGGAGCACACGACTGGAACAGACTGCGAACGGAAGTGGAGGCGGAGGAAGATGTGCGCTTCTGAGGTAAACAATACAAGGGAATGGAATACAACAGAATACAAATGTACAACGGAGCGTCCGTCTGCGTTTTGTTCTTGTAAGCCGCGTGTAACATGGCACCCCAGATAAGCGTCTATACGTCAAAAAGAAAAAAAATAGCAGTGGCTTAGCTCGGCTATGTCAGGATATACGTAGCGTGAGCTAAGGTTCAGCAATGTTTTGTTCTTGCGATGTCGCGTCTAACATGTCACCCCTGATAAGCGTCTATACGTCAAAAAGAAAAAAAATAGCAGTGGCTTAGCTCGGCTATGTCAGGATATACGTAGCGTGAGCTAAGGTTCAGCAATGTTTTGTTCTTGCGATGTCGCGTCTAACATGTCACCCCTGATAAGCGTCTATACGTCAAAAAGAAAAAAAATAGCAGTGGCTTAGCTAGGCTATGCCAGGATATCGTGAGCTAAGGTTCAGCAATCCAATCCAATCCAGTCCAGTCACTGCTCCTCGCGCATGCGCAGCACGACGAAACGGCTATCAAGCGGCTCCAGCGCACCGTCAGACTTGGCTACTGCGCAACGGAGGCGCACAGCTGGGCACGTGCAGGCGCCAGTGCGTCTGCCGCGGCTATGACGTCACTCTTCTGGAATGCGCAGACCCAATTCTCTACACACCCGCACTCCAATTGGATTGGATTTCCAATCCAATCCAATACAATCCCATTTAATCCAATCCAATGCATCCCGCGCTAGCGCAGCACGGCCCTTCAGGGTCCACGAGAAACTGCTCAACCTCGGCCAGTGTAGCTTACGCTACACAAAATCCCCCGCTATTATGGCGACGCAGCGAAGAAAGAAACGCCATGAGTGACGCCGTCCCGTATTCAAACGAGCACTCCTCACCGACCAAGGCGTAGCGCAGTTGGCGGGCACGAACGCGGAACTCTCATTCATCCGAACGCACGTAATATCGGCAGTCCTTGCGACGGGGATACGACGCTGCCACGGCCACCGCCACTGGTAGTGCGCAAACTCCGACGGAGGGGCAAAAAAAGATGACGGCGCGAACGCAACACAATGGGTGAGATCTGCCAGTCGGCAAATCTTCATCGCGAACAAAAAGCCGGCGCTAAGAGACACGGCCCACAGGGAACGAGAAGACGTGAAGGGCGATTCACCAATTCCTGCAGCCAACAATGAAATTTTAGCGAACGACGATGTCGAGCACATGATTTCACTTCGGTCTGCGCTGTTGCTCGAATGGCAATGGTTGCGGCAAAACGCAGTGCGTTCTGCACTGCGCGGTGTCACAGCGCTGCAGAGCACATTTTTGATCAAAAACGGCACGCGTGCTGCTGCTGCTGCCGTTCGCCTAATTTGCTTCGTTTGTTGGCATTGGCCACTTCAGTAGCGCACTGTGGCGAAGCCGAACCTGCCGGCAGCGAGTAACTTTAGAGCGAAAACTGCGCGGTTTCCAGGACGCCGTGCGACGGGATGATAGCGTAGCAGCGAAGGCAAACTACGGGGTTAATGTTCGCCTGCTGCTTCCACTTTCCGGCTAAACCTGCCTTCGTGACAAGCGTTAACTTAACAGCAACAAAAAAGTGCGTGCCAGCCTGTGCACAGAAAGTGCCCAGATAGTCGGCGATGTCATGCGCATGCGCTGAGGCAGCCGGGCGCGAAGTTCAGCCCCGTGAGCGTCCGTGGCCGTGGCAGCGACCACGGACGCGACCACGGGATTAGTTCCGCGGGCGTTGCCATGCCCGCGCATTCGTCACGGTGGAATGCGCCTCCCCGCCCTTTCCGCGCGCGCAGGCGCAGACGGGGCCCGGTCAACACGGTAACCACGTAAACGACGGAACATGCGGACTGTTGTATGAAAGCGTAGGCAACACCGGCTGGGCAAAAACTGCTTCCTTCGCTGCAAGAGACGGCAGTCGCCTTCCGCCCCTGCCTCTCTGCTTCCCTTTCCCGCGTCGACCGCTGCTCGCTGGAGGAACCTTTCGATGCTGCTGGACAATTCTCGGAATGCCAGCGATTTTTGGGTCGGAACATATTTTGCCACGTTCATTCGCTATCGCAAATTTCAAGCAGCCATGCATTTTCGATTAAAAAAATACCACCCGCGCATTGATGCTTTGACTCAAATGCGCCTAACGTTTTCCATTTGCTCAACAACATTGACAAGTGCGGAACACAGCCCCCAGATTAAGAAGCAGTCTGGAAATGTCTACCCCATATCTCGTCCAAGAATTCGTTTTTACTTTCGACCGGGCGGCCGAATCGAGGGACTGGCCAATACTTCCGCCTTCAAGCAGCCCAAGAAAGACTGCAGGGGAGTGGCCAGGGGGTGTCAGAACCAACCCCGAAATGTATGCCTGCAGAGAAACGACACACGCGATCCGGGCATCCGGCGCAGTCTCTCCCTTCTACCGAGAAATATATTTCTCGCTACGCCACTGATAAAGGACAGCGCAGGGATTTAGGGCCCCGCACAGATGGTTAACCAGCGACACGCGGCCGGCGTTTTACCCGCGGTGTTTACTCATCAAAGTCCTTTGCACTATACACGCGGCCTGTAGGCGGCATGATGCGGTCGCAGCTTCCTCGGGAGCAGGCATGACGGCCGGTGTTGAGAGGAGGGGGGGGGGGGGGGGGGGGGGGGCACGTGGACCTATGCCGCCGCCCCTGCCTGCTGTTGGCACTACATCTGGGCATCGCTGCGAGATGGAAAACCGAGCCAATCTCTCCAACTCCTCTCCAACCTGATTTGTTCTCGCATTGCGTCGGAGAGGGCCTTCTGCGTACACAGGAGCGCCCGAATTTCCTTTCGCCAAGCCATTTCTCGCAGGTTATATAGTAATGGAACACTTGCACGCAATGGGGCTAGGCAAAAGGACGACAACTGTCGCTGGGAAGAAGCCCAATTCCGTTTCGTTCTACGGTTGCACCTGGACGTAACGAACCTACGTAACGAATTCCTGGATTTAAAGGGACAGACAACCGATTTTTGTCGAGTATATATTCTCTATCCCAAATGAAAGGGCATCACTTAAAGCACCTTGACGAGAAACGGTTTTGCTGATAACGTCCTGGAACTTTTTAAATGGAAATTTTTAGATCTGCGAGCCGTATGTGCCCCTCCGAAAAATGATGCAGGCAACCATGACACAGAGTAGCTCGGCAACATACTTTTGTCTGTATGCGAAATGAAAAACGATATTTAAAAACTTGTCCGCAGCTAAAAAAGTTTCAATCGCAGGCTGTTCCTTTATGTGTGTTTTTAATGCAACGGTCTATTTTGCACGAATGCGCCATCTGTTGGGATTGACGGTAGGTAGAATCTGGCTTCACGTTGTGGAGGTCGGCAGTTCGATTCTCGCTGGGCGCGTCCTTTTTTTCTTTTTTTTTTAAGCTGCCGCTGGCGTATTTGGAAACTGAAATCGAACATTTCGCCAGAAAAAAAAAAAACGCCCTTGACTAGGGCAGAATCGTCAAAGCTCCTTCGCTGGATCTGTTTACTGAACGCTGCCGTTGATTCTGGGCATAGAGGCTCTTTTAGCCGCACTGAGACTCGAGAGCAACCCGGCGGCGGGCGGCGTGTCTTAAAAATTTTCAAAATAATGTTTAAAAATACATATACAATTTAAACTTATGCAAATACTTGTGTTATAAAAGTTTTTCAATATAAGTGAATGAACGTTTCAGCAGTTACAGTAGCTGCTAGGTTTGCAGGTCACGTGACCGGGACACATATTGTAGTGTCGAAGTTTCGACACTACGAACCGCCACCCTTCCGATTTCAAAAAGTTTGCTGCCAAATTAGAATTATATTTCCGCCGATTTGTGTATAAATTGCTTGTGGTTACCGGGCTATATAAAACGCTAGCTTTCATATGAGCTAGAGAACATATACGCGACAAAAATCGGTTGTCCGGGTAAGTGACCTTGCTTATTTGGTGTCGTGTAGCTAAGCTAGTGCGAAAGCAGCAGGCGCAACTCATTTTTTTCGCAGTGAAATAAATTCACGAAGGGTGAGTTCACCGTCACTGATGTCTAGCATTTTTTGGCTTCGTTTCTGCTTCCGTTTCCACGAGCCTTACCTCGAAACCTGCACATTCCGAAAACCTGGATGCAACGAAAAATTGCGAGCTTTTGTCAACTTCCGGACATCCTGGTTTAACTATATCACCGACACCATGGTTAAAGGAGCCATGAAGAGAAAATACAACTTCGTTTAATTTGAAAGGACTAGGATTCAGTAGCTCACTCAGCTCCATTAGAGCCACAAAAGATGTTTTTTAACGAAAAAAAAAGCAAGAAGTATTAAAAACTTTCAAATTTTGCGCCACAGTGACGTGTTATGAGCAAGAATGGCGTCATACGGGCCAACAATAAAACGTAATTTTCAGTGCGTTAACTGCACGTTAGCATTAAAAGTGATGCGGTCAAATGGAACTAGAGGCCCCATTACAGACGTCCAGTCATGTGTCGTCGCGACAGGTCAGTTAGGCGGCCGCCAATCGCGCAAACAAGGTTCCGTGACGTCATAGAAAAGTCGCGGAAAATTGGCTAGGGGGTCGCGACTGCTTCGCGCGTTTTCTTTAATATCTCCGTTATTTGTTCGAAGATTGCGATGATATTGGTATCATTGTTATCGGGACTAAGCAGTCTTTCTAATAAACCCGACTTGTATTTTGTCTTCATGGCTCCTTTAACAAGGCCGTCAGGATGGGTACTGCGGTTTTCTAATCGAACCGCTATGGATACGAGGTGACGCAGCAACGTTTCGCGTTGTCGGCACAAGACCACACGAATTTCAAAACACTCGGCGATTTCTGCGCTCCGGGCTGCCATTTCGCGTAGGGATTTCGGGTGCCGCGATGATTAATCGAAGCCTGCGTGTGTCGCACGCTGCACATTAAGGGGCGTCCTTTCACGCGCCCCTACGTACACAGCGCGTGCCGATGGAGCTCTTCCTCCGCCGGCGGTCCGAGTGACCAATAATTCGCCCGCGAAAAGCGGAAGGCACCACGCGGAGGTGCGAATGAATGAGTGGTTACGAAGCCAGCATGCACGGTTTCCACGTCTCCACACTGACGGCATGCACAACATTCAACCTTAGTTTAAATTGTCTTAAAAGAGGCCATAAAGACAACGCACAAGCTGGTTCAACAAAAAGACTGCTCTGTCCCTGTGACGGCGACACCACTTCCGTGGCGAACTTCGAATAAACAGTCGAAGCAGTGGCGACCCACCAGCTCCTCATGGCGTCAGAGGATGCCCGATTGGCGGCCACCAGTGAAACTCGACTGTGCGATTGTAGTGCGTTTGGTCGTATCACTGCAATGCTAACGTGCAGGTAGCCCACTGATAGCCGTGTTTTAGTGCTGGCCTCTATACCGAATCCCTCCTGCCCATAATCGGTCGATGTGGGGTGAAATTCGAAACCTCCTCAATATCCCTCGCGTTTTTCTTTGAAGTGAAAGATTTCTCAGTGGGACGGTTGGCGTCCTGTCAAAAAACTAACGAATCTCCCCACAGAGCAGTTAGTTGGTCGACCGAAAAGTGCTGATATCTGGACACACGGCCCGCGTGCGTGAATTACCGGGCTTCCACGGTGAAAAAACGGTAACTTGAAAATCGCGATAAAGGAGCGGTTCAAGACAAAGAGAATACACGCATCGATCGTGAAGGAGCAGTAGAATAGTATACCTTTATCTCATGGACCACGCATCGGTACACATTTACATCGTTCGCAGACGCGTTTACTCGGTGCGCGCAAAAATGGTAGCGTGGGTTTGGTCTTCGTTCGCGGTTTCGGTCTTTGAAGGTTTGAGGCGCAGTTTTGACGCGCGAAAGCTTTGCCGCCTCCCTCGACTTTCATTGGGAAAGCTTTTCCGGTTGAAGTGGCTGAGCGAGTCACCAGAGGCAAGCTATATCGAGTTAAGTTAGGATAAAGGAAACTTCTGGAACCACTCGCCCTGGTCATATATGTCCCCATTAGTTAGCGCAAAGAAAACTGCAGGTAGAGCTGATGCAAAACATGTCCTTAACCGGCAGTCCCCGCGTTCATTTAGTGAGGAATGGGTGGGTGGGTATTTAAGCGAAAAAAAAAAAGTGTCGGGGAAGAAAAAAACGACGCGTTAAAAATAGCACAAGAAAGGCCACGTGCTGCCTGATATACTCGGTTACAACTCAAGAACGGCACCACCTCATGTAGTGTATCACTCCGCCAAAGCGCCGTACCCGTGACGTCAGTGTGCGCGCGTTTTGAAAGGGGTTTGCTATGAATGCGTGATATCGTCTGCCTTGTCTCACGCAGTTTGTTTGTCGTCACTGGAGTCGTTTATAAGCATATTAAGCCCAAAAAATCACAGGAACGGCTCACGCCATGTTCAAAATATTCCCAGTAACGCCCTACTTGCGCCGCGCGGAGAAACATCCGGCTACGGTGATAATTAAGGCACAGCGGCAACTTCCGGTGCCGTTCTTAAGTTGTCATCGAGTATAGTGTTATTTTCTTTCACACGTGCAAATAACCAGTGTTCAATGTTGTACGTATAGGTCCAAGGTTGCGTCCTCCATTTCAAAGAAACCCTGCCACACTCGAAGTTGTACTACAGGCATCCGTGGCTACGACCCTGCTGGAAGCCCTGGTCCCTATATCCGCTTCACGAACTTCGTCCCGCATCGTGGGGCCGCAAAGCTGTGAAAGAAAGCTACGACGGGAAACCGCCAATAGGGAGAGAGCCCGCGACGACACCGGCCTTTCTGACTCTCCCGCAAAGCAAAAAAAAAAAAAAAACCGAAGCGATAATGTCCGTAGCACACAAAACAAACCTCACGCTAGTAGTCCCGAATTTACCGGTAGCGGGCATCAGTTCGTAGCCGTCAAACAGCGGGAGACGATGGCCTTCAGAACTCTTGGTGGAGCTTCTGCTCGTATGGATGTACAGGTGACTCAACGGTTTTCCCTGTCCACCGTGCAGAGCTCACTCTGTAACTCGACAGACGAAACGTTCGAGGGACTTCGATACGCCCGTCAGAGCCGATCGCCAACGCGGAATCTGCTTAGGACGTGACGCTTGCCGTTCCGGGTGTTTTTTTTTTTTTTTAAGGGTACCGCTTTTGTTTTCATCAGTAACGGAAAGCACACCAAGTCACTCCGACTCTTAGCTTTTGCAGCGACATAGGAACCCAGTTCGAAGTTTGTGGATAATTTGGAGGTATCCTTAGCAAAGTGCTCAAGCGAACAAATCGGCGACAGGCAGATATCCCGATTCGCCTTTCTAACCCCTTCAATCCAATCCAATCCAAACCCAGATAAGCTGGCGTTTCGATCCGCCCACAGGCGAGGCAGAACAAAGCGAAGAGAAAAACTTGCCCAACTTATACGCGCGGCTTTCAGCGCAGCTGACACAAAAACACGTCCACTAGACCCCGAAGGCGTGACTCACTCATTGGGGTTACGCGGGCACATGTGGTCCTGGGTCCACGGCAACATTCTATCGATTCCGAAAGAAGCGTAAGGAAACTGGATTGTGCAACTAGTGCCGTCGCCGCTTGCTTCGAGTCGTGCGAGGCCCACCAAAGACTCCGAAACAAGTTGTTACCGGATGGCAAAAAAAAAAAAAAAAAAACTGATTAGACGCATGGGTTGTTTCGGAGGCGGAGCGTATGTATACCTTCAACGGCCCTGCGATCAATACAGCGCGGTACCTTCCCTAGGTTTCTGTTAGCAGAGTCGTCGTAGGGCGACTCAAAGCAAGGTTGGTGCGCACCACCCCTCCCCCAGAATAGGCACGGGTCGATCGTGAAATGAAGGGATCACTTATGGGACGCGACAGGACCTGATCCGAACGCTCGTAAACCAAATGGACATCGCGCAGCACGGAACAAACGGAACGCGCGTGTAGGAGAAAGCTAGGACAGTAGCAACTGCTTCGTGCGTTCGCTACCCCGGCATTCGGAAGCCCCTCTTATCGGCATCAGAGCGTCCGCCCATCTCTCCATCAGCGGACAGAGTAGTAGTCCAAGCGGGGCTGTTAAACGAACGGATAGAGAGCCGTTTCCATCTGCTTTTACTACAACTGTTTCTACTTTCAGTGATAGCAGGATATCCGCGGTGGTGGGACCGTGTGCTCTTCGCACCAGGGGCAACTCCGGAGGGTTCGCTGCCAAAAACGACCCACGAAGCAGCATCCTTTGCAAGCCCTCCTCTCTCCCCCAACGAAAGGGCTGCAAGAAGGGTGTTCCGCAAAGTACAAAAAACGACGCGCACGGCGCCAGCGAAGGTCACTCGCGAAGCCTGCGGAAATGCGGCCTCCGAAGCAATACAACAGAAATGAGACTCGGCGCCGGCGAGCTGCTCCGTGCTGGGAAGTATTGGGGGACCCCCAAAAGCGAAACTCGGCCACGGGCGAGCGGTGTTGGCGGTGGTGTCTCCATCCGAGGCGCGCCCGGCCGATGTTCGAGAGGGGCAGAGATCCGATCGTGCTCGGCACGGTTCCGAGAGCGGCATTTTGCGAGCGCCGCTGCCTGCAGCGGCGACAGGGCGAGAGCCGCGGTCATTTTACTTTCGCTCTGGTGGCGGCGTGCGAAGAAAAGGGAGCGGCTGCGTACGCCTCGCGGCCATCCGAAACCAGCGGCGACGGGGATGCTAGCGCGCACACACACACAAACACACGCACTGGGCCAGGGTGCAAGCGCTTACCGTTCTCCGCAGGGTCCCCTTTCTTCGTAGTGGCGGCATTTCCCATGGTTCACTTTCGACAATCACTCGACCGACTGCGCGGCGATCGGTTCCGGGCCGTCCGCGGTCCCCCAACGTCGTCGCAGACGATACCGGCGGAATGAAACGCGCTGGAGGGGAAGAAACGAACGGCCACCAACGAAACGGCGGGGGAGCTCGGGCGATGCAGCCGGCAGCAGCGGCGGCGGCTTTTCCAGTATCAACACCGCCGCGAACGCACACGCACGGCACACGGAAAGCAGACGGGCGGCCCTAGTTGCCGCTCCCGATGTGTCGCTCTTCGCACGGGCAATCTGTGGACCCTACGGTATCCGTCTTGGCCAGACTGCACCCCGAAAAGCACATTTAATCTCACGTCAAACAGTCAACAAACCGAGCCGCCATCGATGAAGCCTCGCAGAAGACGGACGGGTCGTGCCGCCGCGCGTGGTGTCCTTCCGCCAGGCACCGCGGCGGGGCCGCCGCTACCGCCGAGCAGACGTCGGCGCTGCGGTAAGATCTTCAAGTTTCCTTCACGGCCGCCCTTTTGCCCACAATCGCTCGAGAACAATTCCGACGGCGCTTCCCTCGGGTCAGTTTGTTGGCAGCGCGCGCAGCTGCCGCACCGGGCTGCACAAAGCGGCGCACTCTTTGCGAGCGCGCGCCGCTGAATTGTGGGTGGCGCGCAGGCGAAATCAACATGGCGGCGCGGCAGCCTCGGCTCGGTCGCGGAGACCGAGCGAAGGGGTGAGCGCCGAACGGGCGCGAGGGAAAAAGCGAAAGCGGGGGCTCAGAGGAGAGTCCAACGGGAAGGAAAGAAAATATCCGATTCTCGCTTGCGAAAAGGGCCACGCGGCGGAACGCTGAGCCCGCGAACGCCGGGACGGAAGTGCTAGGCAAGAGAGCCGAGCCTTGGAGAGTGCCGCGCGTGCAGGGTCACGATGGAAGAGCTTTTGGAGTAACCGCTATTCGCTACTCACGACGTCGAGAAAATCCTCGCTAATTAACCATTTATGTGTGCAGTTATTATGACGCTTAAAAGCGCTGTGACTTCTCGGGACTTTTTTTTTTTTTTTCAAGAAAAAAAAGAACGACATTGCCTTAGTTTATGCGACGTTTTGGTAAAGTGAACCATTCACAAACGGCAGCGTAAGCCCGGCCGGCCGTTGCGAGTAGAAAGAAAGTTTAATGAATGGCAAGGAAGTTGGCCTTCCCATCCATCCGCGTTGCACAGATCGCGCCGAGAATCACCCGCCAGAGATGGCGCCACTAGCCAATTGACATTGACACCCGCCGCTTTCACGCGCACAGAAAATGAAAGGTGCCCCTCCGCCTACTAGCGCGTGTGTGCGATACACACAGGTGTTCCGCCTCTATTTGTGGAAACGTTCATTTTGCCATTTAACGGTGCACGCACGTCCAGATAAAATAACGGGAGAAAACGGTGAATAATTGAGCCGGACCTGCAGCTCTGGCACAAAATTGCGTGCGGCCAAAACATTAATCACCCCAGGAGTTGCTTGGATACAAATTATACACGTTTAAAGGGGCCATGAAAAGGAAATACAAGCTCCTTTTATTTGAAAGAACATAGCCTTTGGAAACTCACGCAACTTCATTATACAGCCCCGAAAGACGTTTATTACCTTAAAGAAGGTAAGAAGTATTGAAAGAAACGTCTGAATAAATGATACACACCGTCGGCACTGACGAAACGCGCGTAAAGCTGAAGACAGCGATCAGTGCAAGCATTGAAGTGGTGCGGCCAAACAGAACTAGAGGCGCAACTACAATCGCACGAACAGGTCCCTGCGACGTCACAACGGTTCCGCGAGTAAGCCAGTCGCCACCGCTTCATCTGTCTTCCTCAATATCTAGCTTAGTTACAAGTGGGTCAAAGCAGTCTTTTGTGTTTTGTCTTCAAGGCTCCTTTAGGTAGGCTGCGCAACTATGGTTCTTCAATTCTGTATCAGTTAACGCAGTCGGCGCAGGTGCTCTAAATTAGTCCGAAGCCCTCCGTTACACCGAACCTCAAAGGGTGTGAGTGTCGTATCAAATGCGAACTAGTTTTCAGATGGGGGCGAAAAAAAAAAAACGCCTGTGAGTCGAGATTTGGGCGCGCGTTGATCCCCAGCAAGGGGCTAAATTACTCCGGAGGGGCCCTCCACTACGGCGCGCCTCATAGCTTCGTCGCGCTAAACCCCCAGAATTTGAAATTCCAATGTGCAGATGTCATGTTTTTCATCTGTTTCTGTTTCGCTGACTCAGTATTGCAAGTGCCAGTCGTGTTAAACGCAGTTTCTCTCTCTCTCCCTCCCTCTCTCCCTCCCTCTCTCTCCCTCTCTCTCTCTCTCTCACACACATACGCACACCACACACACACACACACACACACACACACACACACACACACACACACACACACAACAGCGCTCCACACTACATCGGGTAGACGTTCAAAAATGGCGGTTCATTCACTCAACCTCAAGGAGCGTCGTAAATTTTCCGTCTCCCTTTTCCGTACGCCTCCTGCCGCCACGCTTCCATTCAATGCGTTACCTCCTTCGACAATTCTAGCAGCCCTCCGCCACACTCGGTTGGAAAACAAGACATCATTCACTCGGAACGTGGTGTGGTAGTAAGCGCCGTGACACATGAATCCCGTTTTCCGGCACTCAATGAAAGAAGGAACAACAATGGGTTCAAAGGGTCCGTCTCGTTGGCGGAGACAGCCCTCCCAACCTCCAAGTGCGAAGGCGAGAAAACAACGACTGAGAAAAAAAGCCCAAGTGCACAAGGCCGACGCGCGCGCTGTCATCGATCTTGGCGAATGTTCGTAACGTGGCGGCGCCTTTTTCCTCCGTGCTAATTATTTGAATTTTTCAGTTTCGAGGGCTAGTGCGCGCGTGTGCGGCTATTGCATGGCGTGGCTTTGTACACGTTGAGCACCACCGCTCCTGCCTTACAGCCACGATTGCGTCCTAGGCGAAATATTTCATAAACCCTCGTTACAGCACGGGACAAAAAACTGGTTTCGTTATAGGCGATATTTTGTTAAAAGCAGCTATGGCGTGAATATTATTATATATATATATATATATATATATATATATATATATATATATATATATATATATATATATATATATATATATATATATATATATATATATATACCCGCCGCGGTGGCTCAGTGGCTAAGGCGTTGCGCTGCTGAGCACAAGGTCGCGGGTTCGATTCCCGGCCGCGGCGGCCGCTTTTCTGATGGAGGCGAAAAGCAAAAACGCCCGTGTGTACGAGATTTCGGCGCACGATAAAGATCCCCAGGTGGTCAAAATTAATCCGGAGCCCTCCACTACGGCGCGCCTCATCGCCTGCGTTGCGTCGGCGCGTTAAAACCCTACAATCAATCTATATATATATATATATATATATATATATATATATATATATATATATATATATATATATATATATATATATATATATATATATATATATATTGTCAAAAGATATGGCGTGGTTATTATATATATTGCACAATATATATATAGGGCCTTCAAGTTCTGTCAGACGGGGATTTTAAAGAAATTGTAAGAAAAACTGGAATGTCGCCTTTTCCGGGGATGTATACCAAATTACCTACAAGCAGCAATGATGTTGGCTACTACCGAAATAATTGAACAAAATTTATCCTACACTTTCATTCCCGTTGATATTAGGACACACGCTTATAATTGGAAACAGGAGCCAGCTAATAAGGTTAGCCCGAGTACTCTACGGACTTCAGCGACAAGTGCGCGAACTTTTTCGTCGCTGGTTTTGGGACGCGATAGCGAATCAGAATAGGAAATGAGGGGCTCGTTGAAATAAGACAGAAATAACGGTTGGCAGTCAAGAAAACCTCGGAATGCAAAGGGGAGGATGTGGTGGGTCATAGAAAGAGATGAAGAATTTTTCGAGTCAGAAAGAAAGTGATGAAAAAATGCCCGCCGCGTGGGATCCGAACCCACGACCTCCAGAATATCGCACCAGACCGGTATTCTGGAGGTCGTGGGTTCGGACCCAACCTGGCGGGCATTTTTTCTCCACTTTCTTTATTTCTTTCCAAATTCTTTATCTGTTTCAATTACCTACCACATCTTCCCCTTTGCTTTCTGAGGTTTCCTTGACTGCCAACCCTTATTTCCGTCTTACTTTCAACGAGCCCCTCATTTCCTATTCTGATTCGCTAATATATATATATATATATATATATATATATATATATATATATAATAGAGAGAGATGTTTTAAAGGTGTCATTCAAACATTTCAGAAATGTCGAACCGCCTTTTCCCCTTTGCCTTCCTTGACGTTCTTGACTGCCGACCCTTATTTGTTTTTATTCAACGAGCCCCCCTGATTCCTTATTCTGATTCGGTATACACCTAAACAGAAACGTCAACGAAATACTTGGACTTCGTTACAGGCGGAGCTTCGTTAAAATCGGGTGCTCTCTGCCGTGGGGCAGAGAGCACCCTACGAAACACTCCCACAAGAGCGACAACTGGAACAAAGAGGCTTCGGTTTCTTAACGCTAATTTCCATGAAGGCTTGTTTTCGGGACGTGCCCTCTCCAGATAAAGCAACGCTGTGCTGTGAGCCCAAGGACGCGGGTTCGCTCCCGGCCTCGGTGGATGCTTTTGTGGCAAAGGCGAAAAGCGAAAACGCCACTGCGTCGGAGATTTCAGTACACGTTCGGTAAGGGTCCCCAGGGGGTCAAAATTAACACGAAGCCCAGATGTAGCTCCCATCGGCGCGTTAAACCCCGCAATCTGAACGCGATTACAAAACAAATGAGCAATTAGTGCAGCCTAAGTTGGATAGCCTTATTTCGTTAGCTTCCGCTCCAATTCCTTAATGCGCGGAAAACTTGCATTATCAGCTACACTTTTTTTATGTCCGCCTGCAGATACGGCATCCGGAGTAATCTCGCAGCTTTGAGAAAATCGCAGTGTTCAAAACAACTCGGATAACCGTGTGGATTCAGAGTTGCTACGGGCATACAAGCAGTCGACTTAGGTCGATTCGACCAAGTCGGCACAAAAGTGCGATCGAATTAACAGAGGGGGACAAATGCGTCACATCGAACTAATTCGCAACCTGGAAAAAAACTTAACGGGGTACGTATAATAGTTCGTCCACCGCTGCTGAAAACGCAAATCACTTGCTCTTGCTTTTGTTTATTTTGTGGTCAAATAAGTGATTTATTTAATTAACTACAGTCGAGTCCACGATACCGTTTATAACAATATATTGGATATAACGATGAACAGCTATGGCACCTTCAACTTTTGTATTCTTTCAATGGTAAAATAAACCGCTTATTACAATGCCCCAGTGCCACGATATCGGATATAACGATTGAATCCGGTTAGATTGTGCAGAGAAAGTGCAACAGTGACGACTCTGATGACGCGGTTGCGCAGCCTACTCAGGTAGTGTCTTCGTAGGAGGCCCAATGCGTGACACAGTACCTCGGAGACTTCGTTTCCACCAAAGACATTTACCCCAGCTAGGTGAAGCAGCTATAGATGATCTTGGAAAAGATTTGCGATAGCTTCCCACGCGGCAAAGGAAACCGACTGTTGCTCTTCTTTTGCGGAAATTAGTAGTAGTACGACCTTGCTGGCATGCGAATAAAATGTTTTTAGCTCTCTTCCGTCTTTTTATTTCGCAACCCGCTTATAACAATTATCGGTTATAACGATGGGACTTCCTTGGCACTTGGATATTGTTATAAGTGGACTAGACTGTATTTTTTTTTCTGTTTTACTTACGCACTCATTTCACAGCTTAATTTATTTGTACATTTTCTTGTTAATGCATCTTCGCATGATTTATTTACATATGCAAATAAACCAGGTATTGGCGCGTATTTCTGGTTCTGTATCATTTTTTTTCTTTTAACCTTCTGACCCGACCGTGGCCGTTTTATTACAGGGTCGGCCTCAAATCGAACAACAAGATCTTCTCTCCTCAGGCCTCGAGGCCACTGGCACCGTGCCCAGGGCGAAATCTCAGAATTCATCGAAAGCCGCTGACGCAAGATTAATTCGCGTTTCGAGGGCATTGCTATGCCGTACGCGCATTATCCAAGTGCCGGCCTTTTCCTTCAGGACAAGAGGTGCAGACGACCACGGGAAAGCCCACGGAATTCGCCCCAGCGGGGGTTCAAAAATAGCCGGGCCGGTGTGCCGGCGACAACGATCGCGTGGTTCTATGAGGGCAACTGCGGCGTTCGCGCGTTTCTCACTCGACAGCTGGTCTCCCTTCCAGCGCACGCGACTGTGAGCGCGGTGAGTCTAGTGTCGCCACCGTGCGGGGAATCAAGTAATTACTCACTCTTCGCACCACTGGAGCGCGAAACAACGCGGCCTCGGGGGGAACAAAACAGAGAGAGGGAGAGGGTGTTCGCAACCCCAGTGACCTCGCGCTTCGAGATTCGGCCGCCAGGGCGCGCTGGGCAAGACCCACCCAAAGGGAGTGCATTGCTTTTTGAAGCCCGGGCGGGTCGCTTGCGGACAAAAACGCTTATCCGCGAGCCGGTACAGGAAGAACTATGCGCAGGCTGCGGAAATGAGCCAGAAAACATGCGACATGTTGTAACGGAGTGCAAAAGTATCCGTCCAGTCCTCAGTGATGGAGCCATCCAGCTTCCGGAAGCCCTTGGTTTTAAGGTTAGCGGAAAAGTGAACTGGACAGCAGTAGAGGTTAGTAAAAGAAGGTTAGAATGTTGGTGGGAAAAGAGCAGAGAACAATCTGTGAAGACATGCGAACAAAGAAGTCAGTCTAGCACAAAAATTTCGTAAAAGTACCTTATTTTTATTTTGACATAATTTTTTATTGATTATTTTTTTTGGCGAGGTGATTGTACAGCGGCGTTGCGACTAAGGCCGCTGTGCAACGCCACCCCGTTACAAAGGGGAAGCCACTAATCATGATCATCATCATCATCATCCGCAGCCTAACCGGTGGATCGAGGTTAGGCCCATTTGTCGTCGCCTGGTTAAGGCGGCCTCTTACTCTTTCTCGCGCGCTCCTTGCCTGCGACTGCATGCGTGGTCTCCGAAATGCGCAAGACCCTAACCTCGTTTCAATGAAGCGGCTTTGTACGAATTCTCGCTTCACCGAACTTATTCGCGGTTAACACTGACGCGCTAGCAGAACGGATCATCCACGCTTTTAAGGAAGTACCGCTTACAACGAAGTCAGTTTCCTGTCCCCTAGGACTTTGATATACCGAGGGAAACTTTTGCCTCGCCACAACAATTTTGCCGCTGAAAAACAATATCAGATAGAAGTCACCGAACTTTTGAGTTTGTGTCAGTCCACACGCGGGTTTAATGAAGCTTTTATGCCTGCAGGAAACAAAACAGGTGGGAATGGCGCGTAAACATTCACCGTTTAGGTATTTATGCAATGAGAAATTCACAGTTATACCCCGGTTATACGTTGCCGGTTAGTTTGTCCGGCAGACCCGGAAAGCTCGGTGGCACTGATATTTTATTTTTTCTTCAGTGTCATACCCCTGTCACACGCGCCAACCGAATGTCATTCAAACGAATAAGATTCGTTTCAAATGTCATTTTACTGCTGTAACAATGATCAAATCTGATGACATTCGTTGCGAATGACATTCGGTATCGAACGAGCCCACAGAATTAATTCAACTTCGACTTCGGACCAACTGCGTACTCTCAACAGCAGAGGACGAGAAAAAATATCTTTGAGAAAAAAAAAAGAAACTTATTTTCTGCAGCTTTTTGTTCGTTCTTGACTTTCTTAATTAAAGCTTTGCGGGTGCTTTACTGAGAACTTTAAATTAATGGCTTCCGATCTCAGTGTGACCGCAGGGGTTCGCGGCTGCCACGGCTGCAAAGGAAGTCGCGGCTCTTCGTGACTTTTCGTGACGCCTTCCTGGCGACTCGCACTTTGTGGTCGTTCCAGATCAACTCCATCTGACCGCTGATACGTCTAACTGTCATGCACAAAGCTGCGGCGACGGCTCTTTTAACGTCGTTCATCGCGGCTTATCGCGGCGTCATCTATGCGCACCGCCATGTTTGTTGGCAAATTCTGGATCACTGCGGATCTGCTTCATTTGTCTTAATCTTCGCATGACTTATTGCAACAAAAATTACGGGCTAAAAAGTAGAAAGAGTGGGTGCAAAACGCACGTTAAACTATTTTAAATACATATTCTCAAAGTGTAAACGCTTATGTGAATTACATCAGCATTCAATGCAATTTTGAGGTCGCAAAATATAATTCCGATTGCCATTAGCGTCACACATGAATGACAATTTGCGCGTGTACCCAGCCGGTAAGTAGCAAACGGCTGACATTCCAAACAAATATCATTCGTTGAAAATGACATTAGGTTGGCGCGTGTGACAGGGGTGTTAGACCGGATAATACGTTTCCCAGATCATACGTTTGTAGTTCGCAGTCTCCCGAAAACACAGCACTGCGCGCACATATATATGTCCAACCCCATTTATATGGGGTTATATAGGACAAAAAGCTTCCAACAACATCAAAAAACAAAAACTGCCGACTACGCGAGCTGTGTTCACATTGACTAATTTCGAACAAAAAGAAATGTATTGCTTTTTTGCTTTTGGATCGGGGTGGATGGACGTCAAAAATTACTCAGATAAGGCACCCGGCCCTCCGTCTAACGACGACGATGCTTGTGGTGACACGTCAAGCTCAGAGCCGCTGCGATTAGCGTCACTAAATAAGCTACGCTTAAGAGTACCGCCACTTCGTGCACCCGGAAGCGTCTGGGGGCCATTTTGTGTCTGGCCTGCAGTGTTGCCATCTCTCCCAATGAAACCGCCGCCGGTTGTGACGGGCAGAGTGCGACTGGCCGCTCTAACGTCCGGCAGCAGAGAGAGAGAGAGAAAGAGGAGAGGCGCCCAGAAACAAAATGGATGCGCCCATATGTAAACAAATACCACGTGGTGCTGACCGACCAATGAAAATCCTGGCGGCACATCACAATGAGAGCAAAGAGTGTCGATACTCTAAAAGCCTTTATGCAGTGTTGCTAGCTGCGATCAAGGATCCAAACTGCGGGCGTGTGAAAGTCAAAGTTTGCAGCCGTCGCCGTTCAAGGGTGCCCTGCGCCGTACGCCCACAGTACGCCATCTACGTGCGAGCGCTCGAACCGCAGGCAAGAAAGAGAGGGAGGGATCGGCAGAAATTAACGAGGCGCCAAAGCGAAGGCGATGTGAAGGCGGGTTTCGCTTTTCAGAAACACTGCAGCATGCTCCAATGCACGCAGACAAGGCGAGCGACCGGGAGGCCTCCATGCCGGGAGGGAGGAAAAGGTGAGAAGGAAAGAAGCGAGGCGGCATTAATGCTCCACTGCGCGCGAAAAACAAAGTGAGATAAACACGGAAAAAAAATCATCTCCCTTCGGTTTGATTCGCTACGGCTACCAAAGGGCAGTAGAAGCAACTGAGAACACCTGCACAAAATGATAAAAACAGGTGAGCAACGTACGATAATATGCAAAGTAAAATAATTAGACGGCAAAGAAGAGTGGCGGCATGAACGAAGCCAAGCCGTGAACGAAGCCAGTGTGCCCGCAGCCAGCAGCGGTCGTTTCGTATTGTCATGAGACACAATACAGGTACTCGTGTTTTTTTTTTTTTTTTTTTCATACGCTTTATTTTCGTTCTAATTTCTGTCTACGAAATATCCGGAGGCGATTCCCCACACCATCCATGTTCTCACTCGCAGCCATTAGAGCACATTAGCAAAAAGAAGAAAAAGCCCTTTCAAGTCTTTCAACGGCGCTGGAGCAGCCGTTCTCCTGCCCGTCTCTCCAAAGTTCTCCAAAACTGTCGACACAGCGTGAAGCCGTATTCGCAGGCGGAGACGGCGCATAAAAAGCTGCTCATCCCCACGCGGCCCGTAATGCAATTCTAATGCGGGCGAGGTTTGCGACCAAGCTGGGCGCTTTTTCGGCATAACGTGCGCGCCGACAGGAATCGGAAAATTAGCGCTGACACCTGAGCTTTCTTCGTTTCTGCTTTCCTTACTTCCTCTGGTATTTAATTTCTTAGAAACAAAGACACAATCACTGGGAATTAAGCAAAAAAAAAAAAAAGACGGTTTAGGTTTCCCGTTTTCGACTATTGACGAAAGAGCGGAAATTTTGTTAATTAAAGGAGTACTGAAACGAAGATTTTATGTTCCACTTTTATTGCTTTTATCGATGCTTAATGGTCTGGCGAATCCAAAACAGCACTTTAAATACTTCGGCGCGCGATAATTAGTTACGTTGAACGGCCTGAAAATCGTTTGTTTCAATTTCCCGCGCTTTCAGCCCGAAAGGCGCATATGACAGAATCCCGGCATGACCTCACCGCTCTGTGGGGATGCCAAAACACTGCGGAGGCCGGTGGGGGCGTTGTTTCGTCTAGCGCTAGTGTTCTGTGGCGCTAGTTTCGACCACGCCGCCGCAGGAGCTGAACGGCCGAGCTGCCTGAAGGTGCTAGGCCTATCATTGCGGCGGAAATTCGATGACCGCTTTCAATAAAAGTCCTGATGGCGACTTCTATTGCGATTCCGGGCTATGTTATCGCTTCCTTTCCCGTGTATGGAACTTTATTTTTGCCAACAGCGCCTTTCTGAGCAGCGGTTATGCCTGTAGCTCTGGCTACGTCACTCGTTTGTGAATACGCCGGCGCCCAGACGCCGCTCGCAGGGCCGTGCGCGTGAAGTGACGTCACGAGTTTTTGACGAGCGCTGGTCGCGCCACTTCTTTTGGCTACCACGGGTAGAGTGTACTAGAAGTTTTAGAGTGGCCCGAGCGGCGGCCTCTCCCATTGCTCCGCCGGGTCGACTTTCGCGCAGAAAATAAAACCGGTGTAGCGGCGGCGCTGCTGTCGTCGACAACTGAACAGCCGGCGCTCCCCGGCACCAGCTCCCAGCCTGCGCGCGGCAATATTTGCGTTGCTCGCGGCGGTGTTTTGCGCTTGCAAAGTTGATTTATTTTGGATTATGAAGTTTAACACGCTGGCGCTACACAGGCGATGAGGCAAGCGGTACTGGGGGGCTTCGGGTTAACTGTAACCACCTGGGGATCTTTAACGTGCGCCGAAATCTCGAAGACACGGGCGTTTTTCGCTTTTATCCTCCATCACAAAAGCGGCCCCGCCGCGGCCGCGAATCGAACCTGCGCCTTTGGTCAGCTGATTTCGAAAGTAGACGCAGAATTGTTATGACTCCGCTTGAACGATACTTTCTCATTTTTAGGCGTTTTCTGAAAACGCTAATTGTTGATATACAGTAAGCTCTCGTTAACTCAAAGTCGTAAAATTAGCTGAAAATTTTGAGATAAGCGCAGAGTTTCGAGTGAAGTCAAATGCAGAAAATTTGTAGCCAGGTCCCTGAAATAACAGCTAGTGGTGCTAACAAAAGCACAGGGGAGATTTCGTAATAAATGCAAAATAATTCGCAGGAAAAAAGAACTTTTATTATTGCGGAAGAAAGAACTGTGTTGCGCTCTGCTGTTTCGTGTTCGCATCTGCACCGCAGAAAAGTGTACCCGAGCCTCTCAATGCATCGCATGGATTGGTGGTCGCCACCGCTGCATTCTACCTTGTTACAAAGCAGACGCAGCATGTATGTTGTTTCTGCCGTTGTACGCACGCACTTCTGGAGGCTCCTCCTCGTCCGCGTGATCAGTAGCTGCGTCGTCCACAGCAATGATGTACGCGCCAGACAGCATTCCGGTAACGGGGACGCGTAGTCCGCGTAAACTTGCACTTCACGACCGCGTTCGGCGGGAGTAATCATTCGAACGGGGACCTTATCAGCTGCCTGCAGCGGACTGTGCCTTTTGTCCTCTCTGCCAGTATTTCGAGGCATCCGTGGTCCTCCGAAAAAACGTTTCGAGATAAAGCGGGCAAATGGTTAACGCCTATGGGAGAACACATTGTGAGAAAAGTTTCGAGAAGATATTTTGAGATAGCAGAGTTCGAGTTAACGAGAGATTAATTTGACCGACAGGCACCAGGAATGTTTTTCCCTTCCCCTTCTTGACTCTGCGCATGAAGCAAAAGCGGCAGGCGCACATTCTATAAGGTTGCAAAAAGTTTAATGTTTTTTTACGTCCTCATTTGGAACGAAAATACCAAGAGCCTTCTTCTGGGCTACCCCTGCCGTTGATGCTTGTACTGTCGTTAGTGGGCTTTCTTATTTTATTAACCTGCTATGTCGCATATTGCAGGCACTTGGTAAGGAAGTGTGTACTGAAAACGAAGTGCCAAGTCTGCATGACCAATCCTGCATGCCAGGGGAAGATGCCGATTTGTTTACTACGTGTTGTATTTGGGGGGGGGGGGGGGGGCGGAGTGGGTAGGCGAGGGAGGGGGGGGCTTCTGAATCCTTCCGTGAATTTTTGAAAGTTTATTAGCGATCTCTAGGACGTTTTTACGAGTTGCTTCAGCAACAAGGAGCTCCACCATGACAGCGTTATGGATGTACCGCAGCCCTTATTCACAGGAAACACCTTAACGGCGTTGGTTGCGACCAGCACGTGAGACCTTGACAGCAAATTTGGTTGGGTTCTATACTCATTCTGACACGGATTCATTTCTATATAAAAGGTTTAATCAAGTTCCGTGATTACATGCGAAGGTGGGAGCAACACCTTAAACTTAGCCGTCGCTAATGATCGAGGGCGAGTTATGAAAATGCGTTGGCAAAAAATGTCAATTTAAACCTCCATATTAGCGTTATTACTAAACCTCTACCTGTGTAGACTTTGTGCATGATTTCCCGCGTTACATTTCATTTTCTGTGCTATCGAAAATGAAAACAATGTGTATTTTGTTCCAGTTCCGTTTATTTGAACCTCCATGTTAGCGTTCTTGAACCTTTACCTCTATATTAGACGTGTTATATTCCATTTTTGTCGCGGTCCATATATTTTCTGATCTATGTTTTGCATTTGTTTTATGTGCGTGTAACGTACTCTCAGCATACTTGTGAATTAAATTTGTGTTAATTTGATTCAACTCCTTTCTTGACCTAATCAGGTGAAAGGTGGTGCGATTAATAGAACGTTGCGGGAATAGTTCTATCAAAGGCGGCCATTGGGACAACTGAGCTAACTGCTGGGCTAACCCTTTTTTAGTTAAAAGAATACCTCGCTTGCCCGTGTCATTTTCTGATCGGCCACCACGGTGACCCGTAATTATCCCAAGCGGGCCACTGCTTAAATACTGCTATAATAACAACTCACGCAATAAAAAACAAACGCACCTTATGATATTAACCCACATAACTGCAGTCCGAGCGTAAATTGCAAGACAATAAATTTTAAAAATCATCTGAGAAGCTATCATCCCAGTCCTCATATATTTTTTTGTCATTTGCGTCGACCAGCTATGTCCATCAAGCAGCACAATAAGGACAAATTTATAAAGCAATCACGAACTGGATCATACCAGGCAATTTCACGCAAAATACTTTATTATGGGAAATTGAAAAAGCGAAAATGTCGCTGCAATTACTTTATTTACAATACGTTACGAATGCTGCAAAGGAAAATCCGTAATTTTCCTTGTTGTCGAGCGGGAAAGGCAAAACTAACGCAAAATGAGCTGCAGCGTTTATTTTTCATTTCGTTACCCACAGTCCACTGTACCTACAGTATATTTAAGCAATTGGACGACCCGCAGAACAAATTTCGAGCGCTCCGCGCGTAAAGCAGCAGCGTTTCCTGGCCCGCGCGCGGCCGTGCGGCCGGCCAGCCGCCGCTTTCGCTTTCAGTTGTCGTTGACTACAGCGCCGCCGCTATTTTCTGCGCGAAACGAGCACCTCTCCGGGCGGCCGGTCGGGCCAATCTAAAACTTCTAGTACACTCTACCACGGGATGATGCCACGCCGATGTCCATTTGCTGAGTGCCGCTCCGCGTGCTGTTCCGTCGGCGCGATAAATGAGATCTAATCAAAGTATGCTCTTCGCCTCGCAGGCCGCTGAAATACCCTGGCTGAATTATTTCAGCCACGGTATTCTGTTTAGTAAAGACAGCGAACTGTGCAATAATTGGTCTCCTCGATTCGGCTACACTTTCTGCACTAGTTCACAAAAGTGCCGTGCAAGTGCAGCGCCAGTTCTTTCGCACGCTACACCTTGCACGAGACGAGAACTCGCACAGGGGCTAGCGCAGAAGTGTAGAAGAACTGGTGCAGCACGGCGTCAAATCGAGGGCCGAAGTGCAGGTGGCGCAAGCTGCACTGGTAAATCGAGTGCGCGAGTGCTGCACCGCCTGAACTGGTGCAGAAAGTGTAGCCAAATCGAGGAGACCAAATATAGCCGCCGAAAATTGGTGTCAGTACCCTTTTAAAAAACTTCACAAGCGCAAGAACATCGTCGAGACTGCTATGCCCTGGTCGCCTCACTGGCCACTTCTAAGGCGAGCTTGAGCACATATACACACGGAATACAAATATAGCTTCGGTTAGATTGAGTATCTCTAGTATTACTAGTGTGCGCACTTTCGAGCGCCGTTTTTCAGGTCTTTCTAGATACGTTATCTTTGTAATATATAATATAATATAATATAATACAATATAACATAATATAATATAATATAATATAATATAATATAATATAATAGGAAGAGGGGAGCGAGAGAGAGGGAGGAAGGCCAGCAGTAAAGAAAGCCAAGGAAGGCAAAGGGGAAAACGTGCTGCCCGTGCGATACCCGTTTTTTTTTTCTTCTTCTTCTTTTACCCACCTTTGCAGAGAGGTGGGCAGAGAGGATCGCGCCCGAACGTCGCGACGCAGTGCACATTAATAGTGTGCCTAGACGAATGGTAATGAGATGTCGTAGAAGCAGTGCTTGAGGAGGACACAAAAACCGTTGTAGAGACTCAGCTAAACTCATGTTGAAGTTAAAGTTTGCGGGGCCAATCATTATCGTCATCAAATGCCCACATACTTTCCGGCGATGTCATGTCTGCGCGATCGGCGGCCGCCGACAAAAGCCACCGCCATGCGGAGCCACATGACCGGGCCATTGTGGCGGCTCCTCCTCTGGTTCCGTTCCTCGTAACTGTTTTTGGCGCCGGCATTCATTGCGTCACTGATGCCCGTATTTGGTCACTATAGCGCGAAATCTGGAAGTTTTAGGGGCGAAGCTCCTTAAGTCATGGGTCTGTCCATCCCTTGTGTCTCGTGGTACGTGACCGCCGCATGCTTTCGGAGATGTCGCAAAGTGGGCCGCGTTGCACGCGCAAGAACCGGCTGCAACCGGCAGCGCAAACTCGGCACCGGGAGCGCGAGCTTGTCTGTGTTCGCCAACGGAGGCGCGAGCGCACGTGCACTGCGAGGGGGAGATCACGCAAGAGATCACGCCACGAACGCAGGCAGTCGTTCTCGGAGATCGAACGAGACGCAAGGACCTTTGCTCGTTTCCTCTCGTCTTGTTCGGGCACAAGTTCGCCCTAAATAAAAGTTCTTTCTTTACCGTTGTGTCCCATCCTACGTGACAAATTGTGGTGGAGGTGCGGGGTAGTCCTCGATGGCGCGGGGTCTTTCACCAGGTCTGGGCCTGGGAGCATTGACTCCGAAAATAAAAGTTGATTTGTACAATGTGCGCACACAGTCTTACGTCTTTCTTAATGATGTAATGGGCGAACTTTCACGGGAGAGTTACGGTTACCGATGATCTCCCCCTCTCGAGCTTCACCCCACTTATCAACATTCATTCCGTGGATATGGCGTGATTTTTTTCAACACTTATGCGTCACTGTTACGTCTCTCGTGGCTGGAATAGATGGAGAACGGTAAGCCGGTGACGAATAAGCTCCCTGGGGAAAGCGCGAAACGCTATGAGAACTGAGAATAGCGGCAGCTACAAACGTTATTAGCACATTTTTTCCAAGCAAAGAAAAACCCCGCAGCTGAAGTCGTGATGACTCACTAACAGGTGGAGTTTGCACAGGAGGCATTTGAACTCACTCGGCCACGAAACACTTCTCAGCAGCAGTTCTCTTTTTTTTTTTTCACATTTAAACTGGCCATTGAAATGCTCTCATAAGACTGTCATATCCACATCCACTCGCGAAGTATTGGGCAATAAACTGAATGCAAATGCAAAAAAAGTTATATAAAAGCGTCTTAACACAAATAGAAAAGCTTTTCAGTGTGAAGAAAAAGAGACGAAAGGTCAAACGTCGAGGGGTGCCCTGTTTCTGAACAATAACACGAAGAGATTTCGTGTTAACAACGGTCCTTCATAACGATCGTTTGATTTGGCCTTGTTATATTTTTCATAGGTTGGCTTTCCCTTAGCGCGCATTCAGTCGCAGCGAAGCATCCTTCGCAAAGCGTTTGCGGAGCGGACGAACGACGACGCATAGCCGTGCCTGTCGCTGTGTGCATGAAAAAGCCGTCGCCGCGAAAGAAGACAAGCGATAGGGGGTGACACCGTGACAGAGAAAGAAAGCCAACGAACAAACAAACAAACAAACGAAGAAAAAGTAAAAGTAAGAAAGGGAAAAGTACGAAAAAGAAAGAAAAAGAGAAATCAAGCAATGAAGAAAGAAGGTAAATTAAGAGAAGAAAAAGCAACAAAAGGAAAGAAAGAAAGAAAGAAAGAAAGAAAGAAAGAAAGAAAGAAAGAAAGAAAGACGTCTGTTCTTCGCTTTGCGTCTCACACTGAAGGGGGCTTCGAGTCGAAAGAATGAGTGAGGAAAAAAGTTGTTACAGACTATCAAAAAAAAGGTAATCGGTATCACCTTCCCTGTTACGGTCGATCTAGCGTCACTAAGTAAGCTACGCCTAAGAGTACCGCCACTTCGTGCACCCGGAAGCGTCTGGGAGCCATTTTGTTTCTGGCTTGCAGTGTTGCCATCTCTCCCAACGAAACCGCCGCCGGTTGTGACGGGCAGAGAGTGACCGGCCGCTCTAACGTCCGCAGAGCAGAGAGAGAGAGAGAGAGAGAGAGAGAGAGAGAGAGAGAGAGAGAGAGAGAGAGAGAGAGAGAGAGAGAGAGAGAGAGAGAGAGAGAGAGAGAGAGAGAGAGAGGAGAGGAGAGGTGCCCAGAAACAAAATGGCTGCGCCCATATGTAAACAAATATCACGTGGTGCCGACCGAACAATGAAAATACTGGCGGCACATAACAATGAGAAAGAGCGCCGACACTCTAAAAGCATTTATTTAGGTTGCTATGTTGATCCAAGTTCAATTTTGTTTGCTAACCGCGGTTGTGCCTCTGCTTTCGGCAGCGCTTGACTATCAACAACCATATGTGACAAATATACAGGACAGATATTTATAGGGCAGATTATTTTCTAGTGATCCGTTCATTCGGACTTAAACTATTGAGACGTACACTAATGCAAATGTTGTTAACTATATCAAGAACTGTTATTGAATTTGTTTTTGGTTTGTAAACTGAATATGCGCAGAATGAAATTTGAACGCATTCTGCTGCCGAAACTGCAAATGAAACGCATTCCTGGTGCAGACTTCGACATTCTAGTAACTATACCTATTTTACACAAACAGCAGGGACTCAACATCAGATATATGAAGCGTTCTAGTAAAGGTAAAATGCAACAACTTTACTGCGAATAAGTTTCACGCCTAGTGTACGCGAAACACCCTGATCTGAAACATTTCGCTGCAACATATGGCGTCTACACAGTGGGAGACTACTATCGCGTCCGGCAGGCCCGGTTGAGCGCAGGCCGTAGCTGGCTCAGCGAAGGGTCGGCCAAAAGATTATGCATGGCCCTAGCGACGCTATCTGAGGGGCTCCTGTTCCCTTCTAAAATTTCTTCCAGTCATCGCTCGCGTGTACGTCAGATAAAGATGCGCCATTCGGTCAACGCAGCATCGCTTCTTGATTGTTTTTGCGCGAGGAAGAGTCTGCAGTGGCTTTATCATGAACCTCATTGACAAGAGAGAGAGATAGAGAAAGGCCCGACACGCTGAAAAACACGACTTTTTTATTATTTGCGTCGCGTGTGGTTTTTGGAAGTCGACCATCTAGGCAGCGCCTGTCTACAATGCAGAAAGGCGCTTCGCGTGTCGCGCTTATTATGCCACAACCACTGTTTGGAGGCTGTCTCAGATAAAAATAGAAGAGCCGCATGATTTAGTATCGTAATTGCCGGCCTAGTGGTATTCCATAATGTACAGTTCAGCGCAAAAAAAAAAAAAAAAAAAGACAGGGACTACAAAAGACGCAACACAAGAGCGCCACTACAACTAAAGTTTATTTTAAAGATATACTCGCTTATAAACCCGCTAAGAACATGTAAAACTGAAAAAGAGAAAACAAAGGGACAAAAAAATGAGGTCAAGTAACACGAGATAAGATTTTTTTTTGCACACTCAGACACACCCGTCAACTGAGGTACTTTGCGACCCCCTAATCTAAGTACTGAATGTGAGGGTTGACAACGTTCTGTAATCATAAGATTTAGAAAAAAGTTGGAAAAACTGCTGGAGGGTACCTTTGAGTAGGCCAAGAGAAAACATTTGGCCAAAGCAACCTACATTACGAATTTGTTTTTATACTGACGTAACAGGGAAACGAAGCTGAGCACAAAAAAAAAACACAAAAAAACACTCTTGCTCTTTTTTTCTGAACCCGTATGAACCCGTTTGAACTGGCTAGAACCGGAACGGTACGTTGCTCCTGAACCGAACCCGAAAGGCTCGAACCCGAGCCGAACCCCCAAAAATTCCGGTTCAACACCCCGCTTTCACGCCAGGTTGGCGCGTCGTGTGAGAGAGGAGAATATGAGACGGACGTGATGGGCGATTTCATCGGAGTCGACCGCATGAAATGATGTCACCACACGGAAATTCATAGGTAGCCTGGCTGAACTCGCCTACTTTATCGCCGTATCGTTTCGGGGGTGTTGACACGTGGCCAGCTCGGAGGGCAGCTTCCGCGCATGCGCGGCGTTGCATTGCACACAAGCGGCTCTGTCCGGATAAACTGCATTCGCAAGTAGAGATCGTTTACTTGGCTCACGTGGCTTCCACACCACTAGTTTAATTCCTCTATCATTTCATTTTTGGGGCAGAATAAGGTGGTGCTCTTCGAAATACAGTCTCGGAATCACCGCGGGACTCCCCTAGAAGCGGCCCGGCATTCGCTTTCCCAAAACACTTCCACGGCGTGGGGAATTTTCGGACTATGCGCGGACCATATGCGCGGTGAGTCCGACACTGTAAATCCAGGAGCCCCAGTGAATTAAAATTTGAAGGACCCTAAAAAAAGATATGGCCAGGACTCCAGTTGCTGCGCAAACGATTGATTGATTGATTGATTGATTGATTGATTGATTGATTGATTGATTGATTGATTGATTGATTGATTGATTGATTGATTGATTGATTGATTGATTGATTGATTGATTGATTGATTGATTGATTGCAGGGTTTAACGCGCCGACGCAACGAAGGCGATGAGTGGAGGGCTCCGGGTTAATTTTGACCACCTTGGTATCTTTAACGTGCACCGAAATCTCGTACACACGGGCGTTTTTGCTTTTCGCTTCCATCAGAAAAGCGGCCGCCGCGGCCAGGAATCGAACCCGCGACCTCGTGCTCAGCAGTGCTGCGCAAACGAGGGGGAAAAGGTAGGGAGCGGGGCGCAACCCGAACGGAAAGGGAAAGATGGGGGAAACGATAAGGGAGAAAAGGGACGGGGCGACAGGGTGCTGTAGCCGCGGAAAGCGAAGCCACGGGGAAGGTTCGCAAAGAGCGGGATTATAATC
>NW_027526270.1:0-13000 GCF_048455015.1 Haemaphysalis longicornis
TGGTCAGTTGCCCAATTTTCAATGTGGCTGGCGCAGCCCTTTTCAGGACGTCCTGCGAATACTGTCGAGGGCGACAATATTCGCTGGTGCGACACTTTGCTAAAAGAATGCGACTGAGCATTGTGCCAGGCATGGGTTGCTAGGAACCGAGTGGAATTTTTCTTTACTACGCTAAAGTGCCTCTTGCACTCAGCGTTTCGGTGGTACTACTGACCAGTTCAACTTGCGTGCATGACCGAATATGCTTGTAAAGCTCTTCACTGATAACGATGCCAATTCGTGCAGGATTACATTGGATTGTCAGGTGGCTCCGGCACAATTTGGCCAGACTGGGAGAAAGGTTTGGCCCAACACGGGTGCATATTCGGGAGATTTTTGTTTTGGTCGTACAATCATACAAAACCATCAAAATTAGGGAGTCTCCCGGACAATTAGGGAAACCTGGCAGGTATGTTATCCCCACCTGACGGCTAGCGCCAGCCTACCAGGTTATTTGCGTGGCCTGAGCTATCAGTTCTGTCACCACCGCCGGCACTTGCGCGCTAACAACCATGCACCACACCACGCCTCATCTTGCTGAAAGTTAGGTGAACATAGTTCTTCACCGTTCACACTTCTCTAATTACGTGAAGTAGGCCCCGGCCTAATGTGGCAATCCCACCTAAGGCCCAGGCAAAGTGAAGAGCACGGCCGGTCAAAATGTTACGGGGCAATGGTATGATGGTTACCTAGTTGGGTTGAGTGCCTAAAGGTAACTATTGCATCATTGCCCCGCCCAGAGCCCTTGGACGTCGCGGGGGCCAGGGCTCTGGCCGCGACTGTTTCTTTGGTTGCCAGGTCAGAGCTCACCTGACGCTACTCCCAGTGAGAGGGGAAAGGGGGCCACATGCACACTAATGCTTACAAAGAGTGGTGGCATATTTTGTTGCAGTCACCTAAGCCAGTGGCATGCGCCTCGAGCTGTGAAGTGGCAACAATGCCACAGCAACTGTACAAAGACATGCTGTAATTTCAGCACCACTGTTGGCGATTTTACCCATGTTGAAATAAACTAAAAACATCACTGTACTGGAACGTGACGCTCCCCAACAAGATGTACCAACTCCTCTACAAACATGCAGCGAGGCACTACCCCAGCAACACATCCTTTACCTTCAGTTAACCCTCTCCCCTCTGTGACTTGACTACACATTCATATGTATACATCCACTGACCAATCGCATAAGGCAAGCGTGCCACATGAAATCTGCTTTGCTACAGAGCCTGGTTTTTCACTGCAGTGCCATTCCAAACGAAAGAGTTTGCTCTCCCATTGCTTTTTGCCTCCCGCACTCATGACACTGTCAGAGGAGGGGTCGTAGTACAACAGGGGTGGAAGCAGGGTCTAGCTTTTTGGAGCAGGCACGGGAGCAGCAAAAGTCTTATTTTGGAGCAGCTTTGGAGCAGCAAAAATCCGATTTTGGAGCAGGTTTGGAGCAATTTAGGGGCTACTTAGGAGCACTTTTGGAGCACACTGACGGCCTTAAATAATGCGGCTGAGCGCACTTTTAAGAGCAACTGATGATGATGATGAATCCAAAAACTGCATGAAAAATAGAATTGGCCAGAATTATTTAGAAGGAGCGCAATAAATTAAATAGGAGCTGGCACCTTGATATTACCCTTTACTCGGGACTGAAACCTGCTTTTTGCCAATTCCTTTAAATGTAGCGACTTTTTGGCCTTTATTTGTATAATAATCAACACTATGTTACTAACAGTGGCTGCTTTTTTAAATTTTTTGGCAAAGTAGTTTCGAGCTAAAACAATCGCGTGCAGTGCGCCGCCCCGCTGCCGCCGTCACCGCAACCGTGAAATCAGGCGTCGTGAACGTGCCCTACCCGAGCGGCGCTCGCCGAGCGCACATCATCTCGCATCGATATTCCCCAACACGAAGACGGGCACCGTAGAATATGATGCCGTATTCGCAGCAAGCTGCCGCCGCCGCGTCGACCGAGAAGGCAGGCAAAGGTAGGCAGCGAACGAAGATGGCGATTTTACGACGCCTCATTCCGTAATAGACGCGAAGGCGAAAGCGGGCACGGCATCCCATCAAGACGCCCGCTCTCGCGGTTGAGTCGGGCCTCGTCGGCGCGCGAACGAGTACGGCGGCTGTGTGGTGCGCTGCACGCAACTGTTTTAAATGAAAGTGATAGCGGCCTCCGCAACACTCTCAGTATCGCAGAAGAGCCCTTTGCGCGGAAGCTCGCGTCGTCGCGGTTCTCGGTTCGTGCAGGTCCCGAAGAGACTTCAATCACCACAGTAACTGCGTACTCGCGCAAAAATAATAAAAAATACTGATGCGAAGGGGTCGTTCGTCTTACTTCGAGCAGCTGCAAATTCCAGAGGCCATGCCTCAAGTTATATCACTACATAACTGTTCAAAGTACTTTTACTCATGCTGGTGACAGCCTTCCGGAAAAGCCGCGGCGATAAACAACGTTGCGATAAACTCCACGAGGAAAACACGAGTGCACCACAGAACAGAGTGCACCGAACATAGCCGGTCGTGCACCGAACTGCCGTGGCTATGGATGCGGCGTGGATGCGGCTGCGTCTATTGTGTAGCCAGCGCTCAGTGTTGTCCGGACGACGACAAGACTCGGGCTAAATTTGGCGTTTTATGCTCTCAATGGTCAATAATCGCGCAAATTGCCGTTTCTGCGCAGCTTGGCAAATTGGCGCACAATGGCGCAATTGGCACAGCAGTTCCACCCCTGTACAAGGAACAGCACACGCCAGAACATAGTAGAGGGGAAGCAGCGTCTTTAATGGGGCCTCAGGCGACCAGGGCGGAGGCGGTAGAGGACTCGTACCGCCAGGTGGGTGCCAGGATGCGCTTGGCCTTGTAGTAGCGCACCAGGCGGTGGATGCGGCTCTCGACCAGGATGAGGCGGAACTTGGAGTCGCGGTCCTTGCGGTTGCGCTCCAGGTGCTTGCGGATGGCCACCGCCTTCTTGATCAGAGAGTACAGGTCCTCGGGAAGATCGGGGGCCAGGCCCTTGCCCTTCAGGATGCGCAGGATCTTGTTGCCCGTCACCCACCGAACCTAAAGAGAGGGAGGGAGGGGAGGGGAAACGGCAGGATCAGCACCCACATTTCAACGCGTTATGTTAGAAGCTAAAACATGTATGGCACGAGAATGACTACTAAAGAGAGTTAAATATATGGGTGTCAGGACCCTTACTCTAAACTATAAGGGTGGTCATGATGGTACATAAATGCCACAGCGATGGAAGCCTGTGAGGCCCCAAGAAGCTTAAAGAGACTACTGATTTTTGTAAATGTATGCTCTCTATCCCAAATGAAGAGGCATCAATTAAAATGCCTTGGTTTCTCAGATAGGGCCCTACAACATTTAAAAGCCGAATTGTTAGATATACCAACCTTACGTATGCTGCCAAAACAAATGCAAGAGATAAAACCAGATGTAGTCTTTTTTCTATTCCTTTATGCAGTTCTTGATTCACACACTGAAACTAACAAAGTTGTTTTGTATGCACACGGTAGTGTCACGTTCAGGTGCGATCTTTAAGATTTTTAGAAAGTTTAGTGCCAAATTATGCCCTTCCCCTTGAACAAGTGCAGTTAATTGCAACCAAGGTTTGTTTTGCAAGCGCCATCAGCAAATTGAAATGCTGAAGAACGTCACAAGGGTGTTGCGATCAGCTTCTCTACGTTCCCGATTACTGAGCTTAAAATGAACTGCAGCAGTTAAATATAACTGAAAAACAAAAACTAAAATGTGTTGACATCGGCAATACTACCTACTAAACAGGTTGTTTTAGAATCAATTCTAGTTTCATGTTATTGCATTTTTTAAATAAAGAGTGTGCAATGTTGAGCACCGACTGCCTACGGGTTTTGCTTACCCAAAGCTATATTTTAATTCGAAAGCATTGGCCAATCGCCTCAGCCTGAAATCCAGAGTTTCATGGCACACAAAATGGTTGACTACTCAAAGGATAAGAACAGATCAATCGATGCTCGAAATGGCACCACATCTCTAAGGGAAGCTCCCATAAATGAAGACACACGAGTAGAGAAGTGTCGAGCAAATTTTGTGCCGCGCAGGATTTGAACCAGGGTATGCGATAGGAACTCGGAACCCCTGGACCACATCAAACAAATAATCCAAGCCGACTAAAGATGAACGTTCGGAATGGGTTGTGGCCTTCTACTGCCGGAGAAATTTGAGTATGTCAATTACACAAGCAGCAATTAAGTAACTAGCGAAGCACGTTCCTGCTAGTAGCCTATACATAGGGGTAATGAAGACTACTGACAGCAATGGAAAGAGGAGAAAAAATGATGCAATGGAAGGAAAAGGATGGTAGAAAGCACATAATTACCATGCACAGAATGAACGTGCTGCCTTTCATGCGACCCTTTTTAAATGTTTCATTTGTGAGGGGCATACAGCGATGGACTCCGCGTGAAATATGGCGGCACGCACAATACCGGCACATCCACTCCCCAAATCAACACTAGCGCTTCCACATTCACTACATCGTCAGGAGTACTTGAGTGCCCTATATTTTGTTGTAGTGACTGAGACAATTTATTACATGCAAGTAGGGAAGCAGCACAATACTACAATGATAACATCCAGGGTTTCTGTGAATACGCAGCGTGCAAAAATCACCTTCCAAGAGACCTACGCCTACGCTATAAGCCCAAGTTGTTGAACTTAAAAAGCGCCCCACATGGCATACATAGCTCAGAATTGCTGCTGCGTGCAAAATCTTTTTTAGACACACTCCTAGCAACAATGCAATATCTGGCCCAAAATACCAGCCAACAGCTACAAGACATGACCATGCAGTTGAAATGCCGGGTGCAATGTAAAAAGTTGCGAGAGAAAATGCCCTTTCCTTTTATTCACCAGCAATGAGCAGCCCACAAGAAATGCCTCCAACCTTGTCCACTTTTAGAGACAACTGGTTGTAACTAGCATGCTAATGAGGTTTCAATCTAATTATGTAAAGGGCAAATTTCTCGGCGACACTAACCAGGTGCGTGAAAGACAAATCCGACTCCCAGGCCATCTGAATTCCTTGCTACCACAGTCTGCATGAGTGGGCGTTCACTCCACTCACAATTCCTCCAGGAGCAACTACAATTACTCCTGCCATAGCTTCTCCACTAAGCCTCCATGTTTGGGGTGTTGGCAGCAAACAATGACAGTGTTGTGCTGTATACTGAATGTTTGTGTTGTGTTTATGGCAGTGTGTGATCCACATTTCTCAGATGCCTCCAGCTACACGTGGTGAAAATAACTGGAGAGAAAAAAAAAAAAAAAAAAGGCGGAATAGTGTGCTAGACATAGTGTTACACACTGGCCGTGAGAGCAGCTTCCTCCCAGTTGTAACAGTAGTGCGCTAATTTTCTGAAGTTATCATTTCGTACAACAGGCCTTATTGGGGGCTGTGGCCACTTTTACCATTGCGCAGCACAGGCAAATGCAAAATGTGCACTCTGGTAGACATCCTGAGCAAGTGCATGCATGTAACAGCTAAACCCATTTACATGAAATCCTTTATATCTATTTCTCGACGCGGTACATTTACAATGAGAATGTATAGCAAAAATTACACATACATCAAACAAAAATACCAGCAACTCCCAAAATATCGACTGCCAAATGCTGCAAAAGTGCCCCCCCCCCTCCCCCCAAGTTGGCTTGGCTACAGGGCGGAGGAGAGATTCCGCCGGCACACCTCTAAAAGTGGCTTACCCCAGTCACTCATGGGAAGCTCTTTCCCCTCCTTTCCCTCACTATCCCTATTGTGACTGTGTACTGTGTAGGGCAAGCTGTCGAGACCCACCATGCAAAAAAATGATACTGACCCACCTGCCATGCTTTTTTCGTTCATTGTGCTTGCGTCGTTCGCGCTAGTGTCACTAGCGCTTATTTGGTGGTTCTAGCTTGCGCAAAGCAGCCGAATTAGCTTTTCACCGTAAAGCAGGCAATTGTAAATAAAGTCAAACACGGTGAGAAGTCGGACTTCTTTGCAGCACACGAGATTCCAAAGAATGCTCTCAGTGTGGCAGGGAGCTTTAACTTTCTCTAAAGAGATTCTGTGCAGATGCTACGAAAAAAAACCACCCGATCAAAACTGCCGGCTTGTGTATTCCAGTGATGGCTTTAAAAATCCTGAGGAGTCACCGCTGGCGTTGAGAAAAGTGCGTAGCAAGTGGTCGGAATTTCTGAATACCCTTGCCGGATCAACAGTTGGCGAGTCTGGAAGACTACATAGCAGACATCGCACCAAGCGCAAGAAAAAACGGGCGCAACGAAGAAAGCAATGACAGTCTTTTGCCCACTACCTCCGAAGTGATTGGTGAAATGCGAAAGGTCGCACCAGCCTGGCCCTTCTTCGCGAATGTGAGAGAGAGATAAAAACTGTTATTGACACCAGTGGTCTAAGGGGCCGCCATGGCTGCCCGAAGGGCCGCCACCACGGCTTGTGCTTGGGTGACCACTGGGCGCTAAGAGTCTCCGTCCGAGCGGCCCAGGGCCTCCGTCCAGTGGTCAGGGGAAGTTATGGTGGAGTGGGGGTCAGAGGGGCAGGCCCACATGTGGGGTTACACTGTGGATTTAGCGCCACAATGCGGGCAGAGTGGAGAGGGGTAGGCGGATGGGTAAATGTGATGAAGGAGGGCTCGGTTGGGGAGTGATTCCGTTTGGAGGAGGCGCCACAGCCATTCCTCCAAGGGGGTTAGGGATGGGCGAGCCGGGGGCAGCGTGTTGCGGGAGTTCCTGGCGAAGTAAACTCCTTGACGGGAAGTGATCTCATCAGGCGCACGGGTGACGGGTGCTCGTGCCGCCTTATGAGCCCACTCAGCGCCGTCTAGTCCAGTGTGTGCCGGTAACCAGAGGAGCTCCGTAGGATGCTGGGGGGCTGAATTTTGAAGCAGAATTTTGCAGGCTAGCATGGAGATACTGCCGCTAGCAAAATTTTTGATGGCCGTTTTTGAATCAGATAATATTAGATCAAGGGGAGGCCCGTGTGCGAGAGCCAGGGCTATGGCCACCTCTTCCACAACATGTGGGGTTGTGGTGGGAATAGTGAGAGACGTGAGAGGAGTAGTAGTCGGCGAGGAGACGACAGCCACAGTGAAGGCCGGCTTGTGCCTGTGTGCTGCAGCATCTACGTAGAAGGTGTTTGGCGAGGGGGGGAAAGTGGAAACGAAGCACGCGCTCGAGCAGCTCATCGGGCAGTATGATGAGTAGGGTTCATATTACGGGGGAGTGGCCGGATTGTTATGTTATCTCTATAATCGGGTGGAATGCGAGCTGTGGGGGTTGATGTAAGGGGAGTATGTATTTGTGCCTCCTTAAGTAAGAGTTGGCAAGGTGTGTGGTTAGCCAGGCGACATATCTGGCCCGTACGGTGCGCTTCAATTAATTCATCCACGGAGTTGTAGGTGCCGGTGGCCCATAGTTTGGCAGTGGATGCATGAGGAGGCAAGCCGAGAGCAGCCCTGTAGGCCTTATGGATGAGTCCATCTACTTTGGTGACTTCCGTGGTAGAAAGGGACAGATATGGGAGGGAGTAGGTAATGCGGCTCATTAGAAATGCCTGGATAAATCGGCAGCGGTTCTCCTCCATCGGGCCGTGGCCCCTAGCAGTTCCGCGCCTCAGGAGGCCTATGATTTGGGTTACGTGTGAGGAAAGGGTGTGTAGGACCGATGTGTTCCGGCGATTGGATTGGATGACTAGGCCGAATATTTTTATGCGATTCACAGTTGGTATAGGAGCATTATCCAGATATACATGCATGCTGGGTGCTGTTCTAGGGGTGGTGGCGTGTGGTGATAGCATGAGGAGTTCGGATTTTGATGGCGAGCATGCTAAACCTGCTTCCTGGGCTGCCTGTTGTACCGCTGAGACTCCTGCTTGAAGTGTTGCTTCTATATCCGTGTCACTGCCCCCAGTTACCCAAAGGGTGATGTCATCAGCGTACATACTATAGCATAGCCGAGGGATATTGTCCAGGATGGAAGAAGATGGGAGACAGCGAGATTAAAGAGGAGGGGGGAGAGGACTGAACCTTGTGGAGTGTTGATGGACGGGAGTTGGTAGGTGGGGGCACTGTGTCCGGCACCAACGATGTTCAAGCAGAAGAAGATACAGGAATATTTCTTGTGAAAGTAAGGTAGTTCCACCAAAAAAAGCGTTTCTTTAACTGTTTTGTGCTTTTATGATGTCCAATTTCTTAGCATGCTTATACATTGGTGCTTTTTTCAATATAACAGGTTTTGACTATACTTTGTTTTCCTCAAAACTTACTTCTCAAGAAATCCCCACGCTCTTGCTGCTGCCGTCCTGTTTGTTGCAAAAAATGATGCTGTTATTCACTACTGGACTACGCCTGGTGTCGCCTGCAAGTGCTGCCCCATAGCTCCATAACAGAAATAAGCTTTGTAGAGTGCACATGATGCTAGCTGCATTCAAAATCAAACCTTGATGAGATCACTAGTCTAGGCAAAGGGTTTATCAAGTGGAAACAGGTGAATATAGGTGGCTGGGGTGAATGCAGTGCAGTCGTGAGCAGGCCACATCACAAAGAGGACTTCTCAGCGCTTTGAAAATGCATGTAAATGTAGCCTTACGTGAGCCTAAATCATTTCCATGGAGGGCAATAAGACTCTTGCAAAAAGGCTGGCAACGCTGATTCAGTGGTGGCAACAGTGGTGGTGAACGCAATGACGTCATGATAAATGAAGCGCCGCGCAGGAACGCTGTTGCAGCTGCCCGTTTTGGCCCATCGCTTCACCAGTCTGCAGCCCCACAAAGCACGATGCCCACCCATTGCTGTGTACCTCTCTGCAAGCAGTACGAATACGCGAGTGACGCCAGGCAAAAGTTTCGTACAATGCGAGTCTTTAGCTCCTCCCATTATAATGTTCAGTGCCATGCACCATTTTTTATACGTTAGCTTGAGCCGCTTTTCACGTGCCGGTCACAATTTACGCCATCATTAGCGCGAAGCATTTAGGCAGCCCAGCTGTTTAGCGCGAAGCATTTAGGCAGCCCAGCTGTTTTGGTGCAGGCGAATTAAGAGTTTGCATGCGTGTTCCGCTCTGCCCGCACTGATGGATCATCTGTGAACTGCAAACTTGCATAACTTATTCGCAAGTGTCTTATCACTAGTTTCCAACTGTTTTACACATGAAAGAAAGGTGGATCGCAGCAATCAAGAAAAATGAGGGGCAATATTGTTACAGGAAACAAAAGTAGGCGCTGGCGCATAGCTTCTTAGGACCCATTGCCGCCAATGACGAAACAGTGGGCGGCACGGACCGGTAACTCGAGCGATCATGTCCGCTTGTAAATAAATCGCATTGCTCTGCGGCATTATCACGTAAATGTATCGCTCACATCTTCCATGCTTCGTCTCATTTGCCTTGCTGCCACGTAACAATATTTTACTGTCTGCAAGGCAACAAAAGTTGGTTTGGAACCCTTCGCTGAGATGAGCGATATGTCTTTATGTATGCTTCCGTCCTTTCAGCGAATGGTCTAGAAAGTTTGAACAGTTTGCAAAGTGAGCGCTCAGCAAAGAATGGCCCCCCCATGGTCCATTCATAGCGGCCCGCTGCTGCTACCACGGAGAAAGGGCGCATCGAATAAACACAAATAAAACTCGATGATCTAAAAGGGAGGCAGTGGAAAGGCTATTCGTTGTTAACAACCAATCCTGCATCCGTTGGGTGCTGTTCATCATCACAGACGGTATTCCATGCTGAAATTGCAGCATCTTGTAGGGTCTGTCAGGCAATGACCTCGTCGAATTAAAGTCCAGAATATACTGCTCTTCAAACAAAGGTAGAGCAGCATGGGTATTTTCCCACCCAGTTATGGGAAAAACAACTACGCTGCAATGGATGGTTTGCTGCCTTTTCACTTCCTTAATGATGGCGGTTCACAGTGTTGCCCGAGTTTCTTACTGCTCCTCTGCTAGCATTCAAGCCATTTTAGAAAGGGTATATACTGACAGGGAAAGCATAAAAAAAAGCCGAAGCAGAAAATGGAAAGCTGTTGCGTGAAAACCACCGCGAACGGAGTACCACTGACACAGGGAGTAGCGCCCCCAGCCTAGATGGGAGCGCAAGTGCTGCTACTAAGAGAAATGCAGCCGGTGCCCATACCTGGGCCACACCATGGGAATCCCTGAGGATGACGCCAATCTGGGAGGGTGTCAGGCCCTTCTTGGCCAGCTTGTAGATGTGCTCCTTGACGTCGTCAGGGGTCAGCTTGAGCCATGTGGGCACACTGCGCCGGTACGGCAGCGCAGACTGGGAGATACCCTTGCCGCTACAGTGCATGCGCCCCATCGTGGATGCCTTGTGCTACACAACCCTGCAACACAGCACAGAGAATGCACGCCAAGTTGAGAACACAGCAACAGAAGCTGTACGCGGGGCAAGATATCAATCACAGATGCCAGAAGTTGCAACAATCGGTCTACGGATCGTTGCAGATAACACTGAATTGGCCAGGCTGCGAAGCACGATGCTGCTTTCTCGCGCTGTTCGACAAATGTATTCCTTGGGGTTTTTGATGACCGCCCTATTACTATTCGAAGTTTGTACCCCCTTCACTAATGCTCTCATTGAGCTTGTAAGGTATCGCAAGAGTGCTCGAACTGCTGACAAGCATTACGCTACGCACGCAAGGGGCAAGACATGAAATGCACATGTCGTTCACGTTCATGCAACAGATGACGGGGGAACGAATCGAAGCTTCCCTGGCAAGGCTATGATGACAACTTGGTTCCGGTGACTGCAGACTCGGAGTCTGTACAAACAGTACCAGAAGGGAAGGCGTACTCGATGGCGAGTCTCATGTCCACAGAAATTAACAACCCTCAAAAAGTTTTGGAAGGTTATGGATACGCAAATAACAAGCAATGAAACGACACCGAGCCACTGCATCAACGCATTTTAAAAACTCCGTGACAATTGTTCTACCAATCGCGCGTCCCCGACTACATTCATGAGGGGTAACTTATTCGCGTTTATGCTCAAAATTATTTCTGTAATTATTAATATGTCAACAGAGACAAGCACACAACTGCATCTGGGTGGGAAAAGCACACGCGGAGCGGTACGCCGGCACAGCACATGCATGCGCGACCAACGCGACTAGGGCCAAACCAAAACGCCGGCCCTAGAAGGGACGAGCTGATTTAGCTGGTTCCATGCGAGGCATACATGCACATCTGAACACTTGTTTCACGCGTGAAGTAACTTCATGTTAAAGCCTAGCGAAAGACAGCTTTGAACCCTATGGTGCTCATCGCGGAGCTAAGCCTACTACATAACACATACAGGAAATTTATCCTTAAGTTTGAACAGGCACGGTTGTGAAAAAAGTGCGTGCTTAGACATGTTAAACACGCAATGGTAAAAGTCTGCAATTGTTACGTTGCTGTTAATAACAATTTAGAAGCGTACTTACAGACTCTTATGACACGCGTGGCCGCACTCACCAAGGAGTCGGTGAAAAAGAGCAGTTGCCAGACAAGCAAAGAGAACGGTCGTAACGGTCAAACAAAATGTTGCACAGCGTCTGGCAAGTTGCAAAAAAAATTATTTATTCAAAAATTAAACTACAAAAAACATTAACTGGCATAAATAAAATATAGGGAAGTTAACATGAATACTTCTTGCCCTTCTTTTGAAACTTTTTTTAGCACCGAATGTGCGCGCCGCGGCGCTAGAGGTTTGCCAATGTTTCAGTCGCCTGCGTGATGCAAAAACTAGATTTGAGCAACTATTTCTTTTTTTATGGGCAACTGACAGTATTTTAATTTATTGCGTGAAATAAACACATTCAGTTTGCAATTGGTTTCACCACCAAAATACTGTCGTCTGCTAGTCAATACAGGAAATGGAGACATTACTAGCTGTATAAAGTTATCTCTTCAAGTTGTCAAGGTGTGCGCGTGCGCGTGGTTTTGCATATAAGTGTATCGTATTTTCCCGATTAAATCAGTTGGTAGTCCAGCGTTGTGTTTGTGTCCCTCCTTCTTTTGTCCTGCGTGTGCTTGCCGCTGGTTTCTTTTTTGCAACAGTATGAACCAACAAGCCCAGCATTTCACTCTCTTGTACTTACATTACCTCTTACTCAGTTGCCTGCGTGCTACCCCATCGAAAATATTTTAAACCAAGCTCCTTCTTAATGGTGAATTTCACAAGCACGGCTAACACACAATTTGACAATCGCTGTTCACTAAATTGTTTCCGGGCAATAAAGTTCCCTTGAATAAGACCAAAGGCTACTGTGGCGTTTGTAATACTTCGCTGCAAATTTTCTATGCAACGCCATTGCCGGACTTTGGCTCAGACTGCTTCAATACAAAATTGCCTGCTCTCTCTCTACCACGCGGTGACCTCATGGTGCCACCTGGAACTGAAATAGCAAGAACCTGCCCCTCCCTTTCCAATACGAAAATGCAGCACACTGCACACGCGCTTTTCTCCTTGGTTTGGTAGAACTAGAGGCAAGTGCAGAACGAATTCATGGCTTCCCCTGAACTGCGCAATAAGGAGGTGCAGAAACTGACAAAAAGTGCTTTACTGGTTCCGCACCAGAGTCGCACCAGTACGGGCCCACTGGTTCACGAAATGCAGTACAAATCAAAGAAACCTATGGTCCGACTCCAGCTCAGGGGTGACAAAAGTTGCCATTTAAAAGATTCCATATCAGTATAACGATCATGCCAATTCCAATGGAGATTTCAAACAGTTAATGATTTCTAATAAGAAAAACAGATAAAAGAGTGGCAACTCATCAGTGGCGACTTCGAGTTCCTGTGTTGGCACAGGGACTTTTTTTTATCAGTTTGTGTTACAGGCGGCCGTCAACAAAGATGACTGTAGTAAAGCCTGTAGCTCTGTTTGATTATGCAGTTTTAATGCTGGCGTGGAGACAAAACACCAATTAAT
>NW_027526271.1:0-12410 GCF_048455015.1 Haemaphysalis longicornis
CACTAAAGCTGCTGCTCAAGCAACACATCTATGTCGACAGAAAAAAAAACATATACAATGCACTGACTTCAAGGCGAAAGTCACAATTCACTAATAAAATTCAGTGTTTAGAATGCGCTCGTCCTTATTTTCTCTTCCTTGTCCTTGTGTGTTTTGCGCAATTGCTGCCATGGAAGGCTTAGTCAGTGTTACTGCGTAGGAGTTTCACGGCACAACGTGCATTGCCGTGAATCTGCACTAAAGGAAAAAAAACCCGCGTATTATACGCACCCCTACTTTGCCACTGATATTTTCGCATTTTTAGTGGGTGTTATACGCGAGAAAATACGGAAATAAGCTGCTCAGCACCCACTGCTCCGGTATTTTTCCCTCTCCAAACCATGATACCCGGCACACAACCATACCGCGTACCCACAACCAACACTCGAACTCGCACCAAGACTTACAGAAATCAAACAACAAAACGCCAACTCGCAAAAGTTGGTGGATGCGTTGGAAGAAAACGAAACCTTTTTAGTGCCAACCTAGTCCCTCATCCGCTCCACAGTCATCCCCGAAATGCGTGAAAGAAAAGGTGATCCGGCGAAGTACGCGTCTCATAAGTGAGTACACCCAAGTTCTCAACAAGCTGACACCGCTATCAAAAAAGAATATGTTTGGGCACATCAACCGAATTGCTTCGAACCCGAGCGCATTAAATACAAATATTATTAATATTGTGAGCATAAATCTGTACGATGCGCCAGTGCCCACTTCGAGGAGACATGGACGAGTGCCCTTGTACTGTTGAGGCCAATTCACCGTCCACTTCGTCTGCTTCTCACGGCCATTATCATCATTATCATGTCGTACCTCATCTCTTCCTCATGCCCATCCTCATCATCATTCCTGGTGCTGGAGTTTTGGGTTCCGCTCGGAATAAACGCGCTGTGTCGTCTACCTCTGAGACGTCCCTTCTGTGTGACGGCTGTCCTTGACGTAGGCCTCAATATTATATTTGAATAATAAAATTAAACGCATTATTTATATTAATTAATTGCATTAGATATTAATATTAATAGAAATATTAAGTGCCCGAAGATATTATATCGGGTCACCCAATTAGAGTAGATAGCGCAAAAATCGCACAAACATTAAGCCCAAAATGGCTCCCAGCAGTTGCAGATGTCGCAAACGCTGACGACACTTCGTCAACACCATGACTCGCTCCTCATGAATTCCCGCGAAATTGTATAAATAATTTATATGGATGGAAGTGCCATTCGCATTGTTTATTATTCCGTATCGATTTACTTTGACTGTGGCTTATATTTCAGACATCCCCGAATTACGACATGCCTTTTACGCCGAGGATTCGACCATCTGAACGAACACAAAACAAACAGGACAGACTGCGCGAACGAGAACCTGCAGAGGGGCTTTGGGCGCGCCCCTACCAAGCCGGCTTTGCTTGTCCTCCTGGCATGCACTTGAGGTCGACCACCAAACCCAGCGCCTGACCCAACCGTTAAGATAGCATCTATTCCTGTACCTCTAACAACAGCTCATCGAATTCTGGGAGTACCAACTCAGGCAGACGGCCCAGCCACCAACTTTCTACCTCAAATCCACATCATGGTCACGCAGTTGAGGCAGTTGATCTTACGGGGTACTCCCAAAAGAATGGTCTTAAAAACCACTTCCGCGTGGTTCAAGCACTGCTGACAAGCCGCATTGCAATGACGCCCCATACGTCCAAGTACGGCACCAGAAACACTCTATGAACAGAAATTCACCCAAGATCGAACTGGGCCTTGCGGCTTTCACCCTTGTGCATACAGACGGCCTTCTCCAGGTTGGCGTCCACAACGTCTTGGATGAAATCCTCGAGGCGTAACGAGTAACCCAACCAAATCAACTTTCTCCGGCTCCAACGGGCTGTGTGGTTGCAGACAAGCTGGGCTATCACATGGCAACACCACCAACGAACTTACCCGCATCCCATCAAGCGTACGCGCCAACATCCCAGCTGCCCTATTCTTAAGCACGTGCACAAAAAATACAACAAAGAAAGATGACAAGCAAGAATAAAATGCATAAGAAATCCACCAACAACACAAATGTTTATTACAAAGACGCCGCAATAAATCCCCACCACCAGGGCCGCGCTGCAGAGGTCGCGGGGTGTGAAGAAACAACCTTCACAGACGCAAGTCAGACCATCCGACACCGATGTCCCAGAAGAGTGAGTCATCGCCCTTGTGGCCCTGCCAACTCAAATGATACCATTACAACAATTATTCGTTCACAGCAAGCGTGCCGGCACCACCTGCCAAGTCAAATATTTCAATACGCACGCACTCTTCTACATCATGGCAAAACTCTACCACACCCTCACATTGTATAGCTTGTATTCACTGGCGATGCACGCATACAGGCAAACATGCGAGTGCTCCGTTACTCGTTACGTCGGGCTCCGCGGGATGGCGGTACCTGTCCGTGCTAAGCACATTATTTGTATTAGACGTTCCAAACTCTACCCCACCGAACGCAAAGTAATGCCTCGAGTTAAAGGTGAGTGCGATTAATAACATCTCTGTTGGCACCACCGTTGAGAACCGGGTTGAAACGGAGCAGACAACGCACGCCGGTGTTTTTTTTTTTTCGGCATGCGGGCGCAGTGGCACAAGCCATGCCATGTCCGTGGCGCATCGGCCATGTCCGTGGCCATTTCCAGTGTTGCCAAACGAAGAAACTGACAGCTAGACTTTTCAATGAATACCACCTATACGCCTGACCGTGGCTCCCTCCGCGGGAATGAGGCGGCTCGCGCCGCGACCCGCGACATTTTGCACCAGCCATTCCCAAACGGAGGTCGACTTCACACTGCTTATCTCAGTTCAAGAAACATGCACAGATATATTACATACTTATCGTCAAAAACACCACATTTACCTCTTACCTCATCCATCACTCAAACAAGGCTCACTAATCTGGCTCTCAAATCAAACACAGACTTGCTACAGCATCACCATTCTGCATCACATCTCACGCACCGTATATACAACTGGACAACTTGCAACACACCAACTATTATCACCCCGTGTAGGAGTACGTTAAACGTCTCAACCCACTCACATCACACACGTTGGAGCATGGGAGCCCAGGCTGACTAGCTCCCAGTTTTCGGATGAGGAGTACCCAATCTCCCGTTCGCAGACTGCTGTATGGCCAGGAGGCAGCGTAAAGATTAAACTAAAAAGTGCGCGGAGCCGTATAGAGCTTGGGCAAGTCTTAAATTTGTGTCCTACCAAGTTAATATTATAAGATAACAATGCATGCATGCATTATTCTCCTCCCACTTTGATCAAGGTACACAATAATGTCCGTATACGGGTAAATTTTCGCTAGAAGCGTGACGCACATCATATTTAACGGTAACACGTGACGGACGTTTGATCACGCTTCATCCTCATTTCAAGCTCCAACTTCACTGAAATTCAAACTCTTCGGCTGAGTATGAGGTCGCAAACCTTAAACTGACACCCTCAGCAGGTTACACACCTTGATTCAAGTCACCCTCCCCTCGTATGGTGAGATGGACTTTAGTTTGAAGTTTAGGTCAGCCTTATAAAGTTGACCCCCGCCCCCCTCCGATCTTCTGCCAACCACCACCAATGGCTTTTACGTAAACCTCCCCCGAAGAATCACTTCCGCTTCTGTTCTTTTTCGAACACAAGTTTACTCGAAAAACAATAATTAAAAAAACAAAACATCCGATGGGCATGTTTGTGCGTTTTTACTGCGTGGCAGCAATGGAATAAAACCGAAAAGCAAGTAAGTTGTACGTATGTATAACATACACATAACAGAACATACTGTGTCTTTAAATCATAGCACAGTTTTCTCGGGATTTGTTTTAGGTAAACTTCGTTAATAGAAGCAAATGTGACTTGACATGGCCAGACAAGGAAAAAAAGCGATCACGAACATGACCCCATAATCTACCTTGATCTAGCAAAAAAAAGGGGGAAAACAAAGAAATAGGCGGGAAATGTATTTACATCGGTCGACGCATACATCTATAAGTCATCGTTGCCATGTTGCCATTCCGATGCAGAACATATAAAAATAAATCTAAAATCATATGCCATAGAGAAGCCAAAGCACCCGCCGCGGTAGCTCCATGGCTACACGGTGCGAATTTGGCCTGCGAATTTGCAGCTGCGGCGCCGCTCGTGCGGCAAAACGATCTATTTTCAATGGTTCGACAAGTTGCCAAATGTCAAGCGGCGTTCAGAGAAGTTCGATTGTTCCAAGCATTTGGCAATTTTCCACAACACCGGCTAGGTTGTTTTGCCGCACAAGCGGCGCCGCAGCTGCGAATTTTCAGGGGCAATTAGCACCATGTAGAACGAGCTTAAAGGGTCCATGCCGACAAAATACAAGTTTGGGTCATTCGGAAGACTGCCTCGTTAGAATCCTACTGACACCACTGTTAACGTAAACTTCGCTCAAATAAGCCATATGAATAGAAGAAAAGAGAATGGCCATGCGACTCACTCGCTTATTTCCTGCACTGAAACATATGACGTCAAATGCACAGCCGTGAGATTGGCTGAGGTCTCCAAAAGAAAACGCAAGTTAGGCAGGGCTGACAAGCTTGCAAAACGAGGTATTTTCGCTTGCATGTCATGCATATTCATTTTATAGCAGTAAGAATAAAGGGGTAAACAATGGAAGTTACGAAAGTACACGTAAACATTGCAGTACCAGTGAGCACTGCTATTGGTACTGCGCGCAGTATGCTTGTTATAGCTGCACATCAGTGCGGCGCTTTGGGGTTGTCTCACACGACACTGGCCGATTGGCGTAAGCGACATTGTCTTACGTGACGCTGTTTGTCGAGCGTACCCCATGTTTCACGAAACGATTACTACCTACCGTAACAAAAACAAACCAGCTGCAAATACGGTCAAAAGCAAAGCAAAGGTGGGCATAGGTCCGGCGCAGTATGGTGGCGCCGTCTAGGAGGACTGGCAACCGCATGGAGCGTTTTGCTGCGTCTGGCGTCCGTCGGCGTCTCCTAGCGGCGACGTGAAACAGACGTTGGAGAGGTCCAAATCAAGAAAAAAAAAGAGCCAATATGAGCAATTAGGCAGTTTTTAGCTAACAAAGCAATCTGGAAGATGTTGGTGGAATAAATTGTGCTCTCCAACGTTTTTCGCGTCGCCACCAGGAGACGCCGACGGCTGCCACACGAGGAGCGGCAGTCTGCTGGAGACTAAACAGCGCACTAGCGTTCGCTCGAAGACCTGTCCTTATTAGGTCATCGCAGATATCCTGAAACACACAATTTGGCGGGAGAATCAAAATTTGAAGCTAAATTGATTAATTTCTCAGTAAATAAAGCATCGTTTGCTGCCGGACAAGCGCTGGGGGCACTATAAAGCACCAACTCTTTAAAAAAAAACAATTTTTGTGTTTTGTCTCTGTGGCCCCGGGTTCGATCCCTGCCGCGGTGGCCGCTTTTCAGGTGGAGCCAGAAAGCATAAACGCCCGTGTGTCGAGATCTCGGCGCACGTTAAATATTCATAGGTGGTCAAAATAAATCCGGAGCCCTCCACTACGGTGCACCTCGTAGCCCCGGTGTAGCTGGGCGCCTAAAACACCGCAATCGATCAGAGAAGCCAAAGTACTTGCAAAAAATTCCCCCGCATTTCCCCGAGGGGGAGAATGTGAAAGTGCGAATGCACGGTTGTCGGCCCGCTTGCGGCGCTTGCGCTCGGCCCCCGCAGCCCACCGCCTCGCCGCCTTCTCTTCCATCTCTTCCATCGGGTTTGTAGTATCACGTGTACACCACGCAGTTATCAAGCCGCTATAACGCCGCTGAGTCGCCAACGCACGCCGCTGACGACGTAGTTTGAATGCGTTAAAGATATAAGGCGCGTTACTAACACTGATATCAGCGTCGCGTCCGTGGCTTAGTCGGTAGAGCGTCGCGCTGCGGCCCCAAAGTCCTCGGATCGAAACCTGGCGCCGGATGCTGTTTTTTTTTATATATATATAGAGGAGGACTGCGGACGCCGCCGCCGACGCCGCCGCCGCCGCCGCCGGCGGTGGAAGGTTTGGGGTCGCTTATAAAGTGCATTCGCACTTAAAAGTCGTGGCGGTCTTTCCACTGGTCGAACGCTTTGCAGCCATTATCAAGAGAAAATGGCTGGCCAGGACAGACTGCCCGCAGTCTCGCGTTCCTTCACCTGGGTCAGGCACATATGGCGGGAAAGATCCATCCAAAGGCGATCGAAGTGTTTTTTAAGTGCAATGCACTTTATTGGTCTCCTCGATTTGGCTACACTTTCTGTACCAGTTCAGGCGGTGCAGCACTCGCGCACTCGATTTACCAGTGCAGCTTGCGCCACCTGCACTTCGGCCCTCGATTTGACGCCGTGCTGCACCAGTTCTTCTACACTTCTGCACTAGCCCCTGTGCGAGTTCTCGTCTCGTGCAAGGTGTAGCGTGCGAAAGAACTGGCGCTGCACTTGCACGGCACTTTTGTGAACTAGTGCAGAAAGTGTAGCCGAATCGAGGAGACCATATAAGCGACCCCAAACCTTCCACCGCCGGCGCCGTCCGTCCGCAGTCCTCCTATCCCCTAGCAACGGCGTGGAGCGGAGAGGAGCGTCGGTAGCAACGGCGCAGTGACGTCACTCACCACGTGACGACACGCCCCTCACCGCTCCTCGCGGCGCGACGGCGTGCGCCGCGCGCGTCCCTCTCCCTTCCCCGCGCCGTGACGTCACATACTCCACCTCCTCTCCCCGGCAGCTGCCGTGCGCCGCTGTGTGTCACTCTCCCTCCCCGCGCCGTGACGTCACGCACCCGCACCTCCTCTCCCCTCGCTCGGCTGCAGCTGCCGTGCGCCGCTGTCCCTCTCCCCTTGCGCTCGCCTCCTCTCACAGCCACCTGGCTCGGCGCGCTCGGCGCGGCGTACCCCCCGCCCCGAGCGCGAACAGAGTCGGCCCCTGGCGGCGGCGGGACGAACCGCTCCTAGTGTGGATGGCGCTCTCGCATCGTCTGCTTTTTCACGTTGCGTGCGGCGCAAGACGCGTGCTGCACGCGACAAAACAACCAATATGTGTGCTCGTTTTGCAGTAAGCAATGACATAGTTACTTCTGCTTGCGCATTTCCTCTAGAAACGCAATAATCAGCGGCCGTTGAGGGTTAATGCGCTGGTTTAATTCCACGAAACATCTTCGCCGTGGTCACCGCTTGAGTGTGAACATTGCTTCCACACATTGCACTTTTTCTATTGCTGAGTACAGTCGTCTGCCGTTTCGGGAACGTCGAAGGGTGCTTTTTGAAGGTGGCGTGGTGATTATTTAAAGGATAAAAGTTTAGTACGCGAAACGGGTAAGAAGCGACAAGACCTGTGCATACGCGTGCAAATTCCACACCCTTGTAAAACTGCGCTGTGTCCTTATAGAAAGAAGAAACAAACAAAAACATTTACACTGCACACGACCCCTGAGCTATCGCCCATACAACACCGGACACGTATTTTACACCAGCAAGCGCCTGTGTGATCGTGTCCTTCCCGTATATTTCTAAAATGAATACCATTTTCGGACAGTCGTTGTTTACACTGAGGAGGAGGTTTAAAATTTATTCAACTGTATCGAGTTGCTAATTTTACGTATTATTTAAAATACGTTTCTATGGATGCGCAAGAGTATTTAGGGGGAATTTTTCGGTAAAATTAAGCAGTTGTGAGTTTGCGTCTGTCATGTGGGATTTCGTGTGTCATTTTCATATATATCATTTTCAAATCCGACATGAATTACCTTGTCCAGAAACGTGTCTCACTCAGCATAACCAAATGCCTAATATGGTCACGTCTTAACCTCTTAAGGTGGACCTAAGTTTAAAGAAAGAGGAGAAAACGTGTAATATAATGCACGTTGTTGCCCACATGTGTGAGGGGTGTGTGCCTTGACTCGCTGATTTTTTTTTTATTTATTCCCACAATGCTTGCTTTCAATACATTTTTGAAAAAGGCGAGCCACAATTCCTGGACAATCTCGGACCAAAGGGTTTTCAAATTCAAATTAATTTTGAAAATACGTGTTAAAGTACTGCTTTTTCACCGCTACAGAACACAACGCCTAGTGTAGTTTCGATTGTAAGCAATACTGATAACCATAGTTTGGCTTTTCGCGTTACATGCGTTCTCTTCTCTCTGCTCTTGCAACGTTAACAGGACCCCCCCCCCCCCCCCCCCCCGCCCCCCTCTTCCCGAAAAAAAAAAGGAAATGCACAGAATTTCATTTTTAACCAATCCTCAAGAATTAAACGCCATGACAAAGGCGATATTCAGTTTACAAAACAAAATAGTTACCGGGAACCCGTTGCGCTGATTCGCAACGAAAAATAAAAAGGAAATGTTTTACTACATCTGCAACAGCGCAACTTCGATCATTTATTGCCATCTTTAGGGTTCGTAAGCGACCTTATACGCAAGAATGCAAACACATGTCGCTGTTGCAGGCACCTGTTAGATTTTAAAAGGAACGCAAATGGTCAACAGAGCAGCCGTAACAGAAAATTTGTGCTCACTGTGAGGTCCCAGAAGCTTGGTTTGCACACTGTAAACCTGCTTGTCACTTTGCTAAAACCTAGCTAAACATATGAGATGTTGATTGTACTGCGTGCGTTGACAATTCAATTCGCAAGTTCACTTGCGACGAAAGCCGTAAATAAGTGATCTGAAACCGTTATTCATCAAACCTTCCTTTAGAGTCGCTAAAATTTAATTTAAAAGACCCGTTAGAGCGGTTACATTTATATCTCTGCGCTGATCAAAATTCAGTAATTTTATGTTGCCTTTTGAACACACAAAAAATATCGTAAGCTCTTAGAAAGAATATCGGGGCAGTTGAGTAGTGTTACCATTTCAGGGCATCCCACAAATGCAAGAATGCGTCATGCTACCAGTGAAAGCGATTGAGATTGCCGTTGTAAACTGAATTTCAGAGATCGAGGATTCCTAATTTGTTTCTATTTATGCTTTTATTGAAGGCTCAAAGCCATAGTCTGGAAAGATCGAGGTTGCTACGAGCCACAGCGTACAAGTTCATTGTCACAATTACGGCAATTCTGAGATTCCCGATGAGCCGTCGCTTTTTTTGGCGTAGTAATGAAAACTGACTGCCGCTTCCATGCTATACATTGAACGTTGAGGAACCGAACTACAGCATACCACTCTTGTTTGCACCTTTCGTGCGCACATACTGCGAGAAAAAAGCACGAAGCGCGCCCACAGTGTGCATTCTTACGGGCCGCTCAGCGGAGCATCCACACTAGCAGCGCGACGGTGTCGCCACCTACATGTCGAGCTCGCGGCGAATATATGCAGCGATAAACCGCCAGACCTCCGTGGGTCGGCTCGCGCGCGCTCTCTCGCTACAGTCTCCTGCTCGCTCTGCTCCAGTTTAGACCGTTCGCTGGCTGGGCGCCTCTCAAGGCGATGTCAGAATTACTACGCCGTGTACTCTCGGCGCAAGAAATGCATTCGCACTTCCTCACGATTCCCTTCGGGGAGGTGGGGGCAATTTTTTTTTATTAGAAACTCGCCTGCTTGATTACGAAGTAGCCAGACGAGGTTGTCGGCGGCACAATGAAGCTCTGATTGTGCAGTTTGTTCCGCAACCACCCCATGCGGAACCTTGGACGGTAGTCAAGTGATCGTATTGTTTACGCTATAGGTTGTATTGTTTACGCTATAGATAAGAGACACTTGGCCGAGTTTGATATAACCCTGATAAACAGTCGCAAACGGTTGGGAAAGTTCCTAAAAGCGCTGAAGTAACCATAGCCTGAGTGAGCATCGTCCATTTGGCTCCGCGGATGAAACCAGCCTATTGAGCGCAGCTGGAGGGAGAGGAGGCGACGCTCTGTCTGGGCAGGAACTGTACTTTCAGTCCGTCCACTGGCCTCAGCACCAGCGCCCACGTGAGTCGAATGGTGTCGCGATGTTCGGGGCTGTGCAGCCGGAAGTGACGTAGCACTGTCGATACGACCACCTTCTCCTCTTGCAAGGCGAACCGTTGCCCTGTGCGTAAGATTTCACAGTAATAACGGGGAAGGGGAGAGGGGGGAGACGAGAAAACACAATTAGAATGTGGAAGGTATACGATGAAAAAAAATACTTAGCGTCAATTAAAATTGTAGCCACCTAGGATCCAATTTTAAAGCTAGGTTCAAGCGAGGTGTGTGGCTTTATATAATCAAGGAACATATATATTTGGGAGTGTGGATAAATGAAGGGGAGAACTACTTAAGAACTCACAAGGAGCAACTTAAGGGTAAGGGAAAGCGCAACGCAGCTATAATGAAGCATAGAGCTCTGTGAGGATGTAACAAATATGAAGTAATGAGATGAACGTGGAAGGGAATAATGGTTCCTCGCCTCACACCTGCGAATGCAGTACTCTGCTTAACATCACACGCTCTATCACATCTTGAAGTGAACTAGAGAACGGTACGCCGTTTGGCCTTAGAAGCGCATGGTAAAACAACTAACGAAGCAGTAAAGGAAGATATGGGCTGGGCGTCGTTTCAAGTTCGAGAAGCTCAGAGTAAAATATCTTTTGATGGGAGGGTGAGAGCAATGAATCAATGTAGGTGGACAGCTACAGTTTTTTGGTACCTATACATTACGAGCGTGGACACGCAGTGGTTAAGGAAGAATAGAAGGCTAACGATAAAACACGGAAAGAGCACTGGAGAATCAGACAGCCAAGGTAGCCAAGAAAGAAGCAAGACAGATATAAACAAATAAGTGGAGAGAAAAAATGGAAGCTAAATCGTCGTTAGAGATGTACAGTGCAGAGAAATTAGAAATCAGAAGGGAAAATTTCTACGATAATTCCAAGGCAAGTGCTTTGCTTTTTCAGGCTAGGGCAGGTTGCTTGAGAACTAAGAGCTTTGTGAAGAAGTATACACAAAATGATGGGGTATGCACGGTTTGCGGAAAATAAATAGGAACTATGCGGCACATAGTGTTGGAATGTCAGTGCATCCATCCAAATCTACATGAGGGAAATATTTGGCTTCCAGAAGCCCTAGGATTTAACGGTAGCACAGAGGGAGTTAAACTTCAAGACTGTCGAGGCGAATAAAAGAAGATTATAATGCTGGTGGACGAAAGCAGAGGGGAATATTGCCTAGGACAGATACCACCTGTAACAGAAAAAATTATATTGTGCCTGACCTTTGAGACTATTTCGTCGGATGTCGCTACCTACTGTCGCTATTCTGGCTTACCGGCCACAATAGCGATAGCAGGTAGCGACATCTAACCGCTAACGGTGTGCTAAAACGTGTCCTACCGTTTTTAGCGGTAAACGGAAACTCCGGCTTTCGGTAAACGGTAACGTAATCACGGTAACAATTTACTAAAACTCCCTAGTACCCGCAGCTCGACGTACGAACAGATGACGCTGGCAGCCGCGGCGGTAGTTTTTATGATGTAGGCGAAAAGCAAAAACGCCCGTGTGTGCGAGGTATCTGCGCACGTTAAAGATCCGCAGGTTCCCAGGCGGACAAAATTAGTCCGGAGCCCTCCACTACGGCACGCCTCATCGCCTGTGCAGCGTGAGCGCGTTAAACCGCACAATCAATCAATCAATCAATCAATCAATCAATCAATCAATCAATCAATCAATCAATCAATCAATCAATCAATCAATCAATCAATCAATCAATCAATCAATCAATCAATCAATCAAGCAAGCAAGTATGACATTGCCTGGTTTGTAAGGCTCAACCTGTAAGTTGTCTATTGTAAGGCCCAAACAAAATACGCTAGGTCTAGCGTAATGTTTTGAGATCTAACGTCGCCAGCCGCAACCCATTGCAAAAAGCACTTACTCAACGTACTTTAGCGAGCACGCTTTGACGTGAAAGAGAAACGCTAGGCCTAAGCTCTAGCGCATACTCCACATTTCTATTAGTATTATTCCAGCGAAGTGACGCATCAGCCAACTGGGCATGCAAATACGTACCGATGCAGTTCCGTGGTCCCGCCGAGAAAGGTATGTACGCGTAGGGGGGCCGCCCAACGGAGTTCTCTGGCAGGAAGCGGTCGGGGCGGAACTCCTCAGGCTGCGGGAAGAACCGGGGGTCTCGGTGCAAGGCGTACGGCATCGTCACCATGGTAGCGCCGCGAGGTATCCGGTGGCCCACTGCCACAGATTGGGATAGCAAGAAAGCGCAAATAGATATAGCGGAGAGAGATTCGGGCTTAACGGAGCAAGTCTGGACACGCTTAACAGACTCCGTTTCACTGGTTGGACCTTTACTGCCTGCTAAATTGGCGATTTACTTTAAATATTGGAATACGTTCGATTTCAGGCAACAGTCTTCCAAC
>NW_027526272.1:0-190762 GCF_048455015.1 Haemaphysalis longicornis
CCGATAGCTTTCGGAGACGAAGAAGCCTTCCCCTCCTTCAGAAAAACGCCTATAATAGGTTTCAGACAAGACATTGAATAGCGCCCCCAAAACCCTATCTTGTAAAGGTGGAGAGTGCTAAAAAAGTGTTCGCGTGGAGGTGTTTTATTATTATATACGTGATGCTGTTAGGACCTGGAGCTTAGGGTTTAGACGTGACCATAGCAGCCCGTAGCTCATGAAGCGTAAACTCCGAGTTAAAGAAAGTGGTTAAATTGTTGTTATTGCGTAATGTCTTATTTTTTCGGCGACAGTTAGTGTTTTATGAAACTTTTTGTGTAGTGAGCAGAAATGGACACGTGTTGGAAGTGCTGTGCATGTGTGTTATCCTGGTCTTCTAGCATGTGGTATGTTTCTGTATTTGCTTCCATACCTTGCGAGTGTCGGTGCACTATCCTAATGATGTTATGAATGAGCACCAACTACGTCATTTTGAATCACGGCGCCTACGTTTTCTAAACTCCTTTGCCATTTGAACGATAGGAGGTTTTTGGACATTGGTAGTGAAGAAGGATACCCCATGCCTTCTTCTGGGCATCTTGCGCTGGCCTACAGCCCTCATTCCACCATGGTTTCGTTTGGTTGCTGGAGGCACCAGAGGCGTGGGGAATAGACTTTTCGGCGGCGTCCAGAATGTGCACTGTGAGGATTTGTCTTGCCCCTTTATCGTTTAGGTGTTTTATGAAGGTTTGGTGACGTTTAGATGTCTCTGTGAATCTACTCCATTTGTGTCTTGCTTCATTAAACTTGTTATGGGAAAATCAGCGGTTGCAGCCTTTACCTATTCATGCCAGTATGATTGCGAAATGGTCACTACCATATATATAAGTTAGTTGCAACATCTCACTCAAGAGATGGAAAGAGTTCTCCCGATCCAATAGTCAAGTCGAGGTGCAAGTGCGTGTTGTTTACTAATTTTTAGTATGTTGTGTACTATAGTGTAACACGTTCTGCTGTAGTAGTTTGTTTAAGTTTGGGTGCTAATGGCGCAAGGGCGAATGAAGAAAGAGCGCCTAAACAGTTATATATATATATATATATATATATATATATATATATATATATATATATATATATATATATATATATATATATATATATATGTATATATATATATAGCAGAACAGAAAGATACGGGACGAGGGACTCAGTAATGACACATATCAAGGTTGCAGTCGTCATTGCCAGTGCTATTCGGCTGTTTCCGAGATATTTAATAGTGCCGAATGACGTGTGTTGGTCATGTTTCTTTAATACAGTGCTAAATAGGCGAAAATATAAGTCGAGAAAAAATCCGCCGTTTTTCCGGGAGCGGGAGCTTGTTTGGAGATGCAGCTTGTCTCGAAAATAGCTCGAGTCGATGTGTACGACTTTCCCGTAAGGTTCCAAGGCTTTCGCCAGTTCGGCGTCCGTGACAAAGGTTGGCAGAAAACAGGCCTGCAACGCTCACCTACTGCTTGTCAGGTGGCTCGAGAGTGACGATAGAGCTTCCTATGCGTACAACGTTGGTTTCAACAGTTTTTTTCGCGCTCACGCTGCGTTGACCCATAGTTCAAACTGCAATTCCCCATATGTTGTACAATGTACAAGTCGGAAAAATCATCCTTGAAAAAATCTGGAAACAAATTATATCTTGCGGAATTTTTGCACACGCTTTTTTGATTTTTGCGCTATCTATCAAACTATCAAAGTAAAAAATAGCTTTTATTTCGAAATATAAAATGCGTAAAATAATTTGCAATATGCATAAAATACAATTTAACACTTTATTTTTATATCTAAATTCCAATGGTGTCTGGGGAAATATTCTGGAGTAATAATTGGAAGCGTATGTGGATCTTAAACGTTTTAATAGGACATTCAATTCAAATGGATACCTCTTTCTAAATTAGTGCATAAACAACTGATATACATTTGACTGCGCCCTAATATCTTTGTGACGCGTTCTTGGTATGTATTAAAGGACGGCACTTTAGTTTGGTGGCCATTAAACTCGTCTCTGGTCAAGCTACAATGAAATACCTGCGTTGATGCCGCTGTTGCAACGTTGTCATCCTACCGCTGACAACACTTTGCTGCATACGGGAAGGCGTACCCGAGCTAAACTCCGTCGCCACCGACATGCGTGTGGGAGAGTGGTGAAGTGAGCGGCCAGCCTATGTTGCTGCCTCGAAGAAGACCAGAAGCCAAAGGCAAACATAATTTCTTTACTTGATGGCGAGAGATGGGCCGAAGCCAGACAAGAGCGATGCCCCGACGTGCGAGGTTAGTGTGCAGGACTCTACCAGAGTGACAGCATTGATTCACTGCTCAATCAGGAAAGAACTACAGAGCTTGTGGGGGTCCTATTTATACCAAAAGCGCTAGCGGTCAAACAAGCGTTCCCTCTAGATTGTACACATGACACGAATGGCCCAGACACACACAACGCTCACCCTTTTCCAGAGGTCGTGAGCGGTTGGTAGAAGCGGTGCACGCGGTGTCTGAGAGAGGGGAGAGAGATCTCTGCAACAGCTTCCACGTCCTTCGGACAAGTCTCTGCTTGATGCTTCGCCCGCCACCCAAGTTTGAATCACGCTGATAGCTAGATGCCAGCGATCCACACATATAGCAGCTTGTTTGGATGCGTCGGCTGCAAGCGTGAGTCACCGACAGGGAGGCACGCTCGAAAGGCGCACGTAGTGGAGGCTTCACCTCACATCCGAGGAGTGTTCCACAAAGTACTGTGGCGGGCTGATTCATAACTTCTACGCCAAGGGTCCGAGATCCCGATGGATAAGGGTCTTCAACCATTATACGGGGGGATGATTTCGGAGAGAAGTGCTCGCCAGATGCTCGACTTCAGGCCTCAGCTTCACCGAACCGGTCACTGCAGGAATAGTGGCTCGCCAGGAACGTCTCTGGCTTGGTCAGACAAGCAACGGAACAACACAAAAAGACACAACCGCATCGAGGGCAATTGCGAAGACAAATCCACACCGAAGCTCTACCAGTCTTTTAGTTGCGATAAAACAGGCCAATAGCTAACTGCACCATTTTTTAGCCCAGCAGTGCTTTAGACAAGCACACGAACTTGAATTGTGACATTTCGCGTAATTGGAAATGCCCCACACGAAAGAAATGTAATGGTAAAGGGCGAAACCTGCTTCATGAAAAACAATGCACTTAAGAAAGTCAGGCGTCTACAGGCCACTTGCTCTGAGAGCGTGTAATCTGAGCTCTCGTCATTGCCCAGAGCTTTCCCCTTTTTGAATAGCAGCTTAGGTGCGCCCATTCTCTGAAATCATCTGCGACCGGTTCAGAGGACATCAGCCTTCTTCCGAGACGTATCTCAAGCGCGTGGAGAAAACTACTCTATTTTCAACCATTTGAGCAGGGCGTGCGCTTTCGTTCTCGGCTGCTCCGAGGTCCGCTGAGACCCGGCGCAAAGCGTGCGTGCGGTGCGGCCAGTTGGCAGGCGCGCATGGGAGCTCTTCCCGCATTTTTTTGCGACACTGTCGGTAAGCGAACACCAGCGGGTGTTTCATTTCTCGTTGCCGGCTGTGAAGCCCAATCTAGGTACGGGCGGCCAGCTCTAAGAAGTCCGCTCAACTACAGGCGACACCGGAATAGCTGCTAGCTCGCCTGGCCGTTGCTCGACATCGAGTATCTGAGTCGGAGGTGGAACGCTAACGGCTCGCTTAGAAGAGGTGGTATGCTTTATTGAACTCTGCCGAGATTTTATTCAGAGGGAACATGTTGATTTGAGTGAGAACACGTTGAGTTGATATACTCAGTTGGGTTTGCCTGGATGTGAAAAAAATTGGAAGAATCTGATAAGTCAGGCGTAGAAAACCAGAAAAAAGATAAACGAATAAAAATATTTTTTGTTTTCGCTTCTCTGCGACGAATGTGTAATTTGACTTCAATAGACGATTTCTTATAACACCAAAGAAATTTATTTTTAGCAAATATAAAACAAAACCATCTGCGCTCAACTAATGAAGATCCATGTTAATGCCACCTCGTTACTTTCTGTAATATTTGTGAACGCAGTAGCATGGAGCCCTTTCTTAGGTGAGTTCATGCGGATTCGTGAGTAGGATGAAAATAGTTCGTTGGAGGGGAGCTGCTTTATGGGCGAAGCACTTTAGGGGATCGTCGTCTTATACTCACGGTAAATCAATTTAAACGATGGTGAAAAAGTAATTGTATAAATGGATCAAACCGGTTAAAAATAAACTAACGTGATTTCAACTTATTTAGGACACAGGAATAATCAGGATATCAATACATTAATATGTAAAATTTGATTATTCCGTCTAGAAATAGGTCTCAAACGCCACTTCTTCTCCGGGAAATCATACTTAGCATGGTGTGGCATGTGACATAACACAACTTAAGGCCAGTGTGCCTCATTTATTTACATAAATCAGGTTAAATACAAGAGAGATGACCGCCTCACTGAGGCCTGTGAGGCCGCCGCCGCAGCAAGGGTGCGATTGCTCCCCCACCGGCGCTTCTCCGGTGCCCAATCAACGCGCGCCGTCTAGCCAGCGAGAGAATTACCATCTTTGAATACACCTATACACTGCATGATTTTTCCTGCTCAGATTTCACGTTAGTGGAGATGACCCGTGATTCCTTGTGGAGGTTTTCATGGGACGAGGCGTTGCCACGCGGGTGCAGAGGTTTGGAGAAATAACAGCGTAGCGAGGGGTGGGGGAAGCACAGGGGCAGAGTAGTGGGCAGAGGCGGAGCGGGCGGCCAGCGCAGGTGGCCAGAGTCCAAACGAGGAAGCGAGTAGTCGCATAATGGGAGGGCGAGCATCGAGAAGAGAGTTCTGGCAAGCGTGCACATATAGGCGAGGGCGCTTGGCGGAGGATTTTCGAATGTTTTAAAAACTTGTGAAGTCGCGCGCTCTCCGCAAGAAGAAACCGGCCGTCAGAGGCGCCAGTGAGAGTTGGGGAGTGAATGAGCACGAAAAAGAATCGATCTGCTATCCTTAAAAAGTTTCATCAATTTATAGCCTAGTGATTAGGAAATGCCAAGCAGCTTCGCTGTTAACGTCAGCGTTCGTGACGCCAGGTCAATGAAACTGATCTTAATAATTTTCTTTAAATATCTAGAGCACAGCAGCATCAACGCCAGTATTTCATTTGAGCTTCAGCAGACACAAGTTTAATAAAAGTAAAGCACCGTGACGTCCTTTAAAGGGACACTGAAGTGATATGTAAACATTGCGGGATTACTTGCGCAAATTGTAGTCCGGAGTCCCCAGGCCATGTTTCGACCACCCTGGGCGCGTTTACGCGATTTTATTTAGTAGAAAAATTAATTCGAAAATGCTGTCCTCCTCTCTTTACGCTCGCCCATTTTCTGCGGCGTTTTCGTGTGACGTCAGGAGGGGATGAGCTGGCAATTGGCTGCGTTACTGCACGGCTCCCCGGCCTTCAGACAGAGTCAGTCGGCCCAGCGTTTCGTCCGCCGGCCGCCGACGAGTCGTCGCAATTCGTTCGCTCAGTTGAAACGAAGCCAGGAGACGTTTGTGAATGGAAGAATCTGCCTTTCTTTACTTCGTTAGTTTGTACACTGTATCTAGCTCCAAGTCAAGGTCGCTTCACACAAGCGCTGCACAAGCGCACATGAGACGCTTCGGTGACTGGTACGCCAGTAGGAAAATATAAGGCCTCTTGAAGGCGGGAGAAGAGTCAGCGAAGTCAATATAGGTACTAAGGAAATAAAATCAACTCATATTTTTACCGTACAGCGTAAAACTAGGGTGCGGGAAGCACTTTTTTGCGCTGGGCGAACAAGCACAGCGGTCAGCAGCACGACTACGCATCTGCGAACGCTTTTCCGTCTACGAAATGCAATTGCTAGACGTGAGCGATTGTGGAAACTCAAGCGACGCTTACTGCACGAGCGCAATACAACAAATAGTAACCTAAGCTACTTGAAATGCCAAAACTAAATAAAAGTGTAAACTGGTTATACAATATATACTCTATATTACCAAGAGCAGCATAGCCTGCCTTCATGGCCTCATTCTACTTCCGGCCACCGTAGTGAAAGGACGTAGGGTCATGTGCTCCCAAGGGGCGGCAATTGCGGCGCAGCCTAGCCGCGGAAACAGGATTGACGTGAATGATAACGAAGAGTATCAGATTATTTTGCCATCTCTGCCTACCGGGCGTATCGTTTTAAACACAGTTTTTCTTCATGGTGACGTGCGCGCTCGACCTTTTCGAGTAGAAGATTTCAGGGACACGCTGGCCAAGTCTGGTATGCTTTCCGAGGTAGTTGCCTTGGGGGCATATCAGATAAACCACATCTGGGCGGTGACGTTTAACAGCCCCGAAGCGACGAAAAAGATGCTTGCGACCGGCGAACTGCAAGTGAAGGGACGGCGCTGCCTGGTCATCGACCCGCAGGACCAAGAGGTGAAATTGAAACTTCACTGGCTGTTGTACGGTGTTGCGGACGAAGACATTCGGGCGGCGTTTGCGGCATATGGCAAAGTTAGCGAAGTCACCCGGGAACGCTGGCGAGTACAAGGTGTGCACGACAAAGGTTCCACCACCCGCACCGTGCTCCTCAAACTGAAGGCCGGACTGAAGGTTGACGACTTGCCCCACCAAATTCGTGTGGCAGGCGAACTGGCTCTCGTTGTGGCCCCCGGTCGTCCCATGCAGTGCCTGCGCTGTCACACCGCCGGCCACGTACGGAGGGACTGCCAGGTGCCGCGCTGCTCCCGATGCCGGCGGTTCGGACACCGAGACGAGCAATGCATCAAGACGTACGCGAATGTGACCGGGTCCACACAGAGAGAGGATTCGATCGAGTTGCTTATGGACACAGCGGAAGCTGAGGAAGCAGCGAAAGGGGTGGGGGAGCATTCGACGGTGGAGGCGTCGACTGCTCCAGGTGGACCCAGCGGTGACGGTCTCAAGGACCCAGGCAACGGCCGGCAACCGACAGAGGCGTTCCCACCTTTGCCTGTCCAACAGGCGGAAGGTGGTGTTGACGCCCCCTCTGTGGAAGTCACAACGGATGCAACTGAGCCATACGAGATGGAAACGAACGTCGCATCTCCTGCTAGCAGCGTCAACGCGACCGCCAAGCGGTCCCACGAAGAGGCCGGCCACAAGGAGGGGGTGGAAGAAGGTGGCACCGGAGAGCCGCCGCAAAAGGCGGCAGTCGCGCGGCGGTCGTCCCTGCGACTACGGCCGAAAGTTCAGGCCGACCACAAACAGCCGGATACAACGCCAGGACAACTACAGCCTCCGGGAGGCCCGACAGCGGACGGACACGCCTAGCGACGGCGTGACGAGAACGGTAAGCACCATGCTCCCGGCCTCCACACCTCGTCTTTGTTTAAATGCCTACTGAAGCTCAGGTGACCTTTGCTACGCTTAACGTTCGAGGGCTCTCAGCAAAAAAGAAGCAAAGTCAGGTGCACCGCCTACTTACTGAGCAGGATTTAGACGTGGTGGCATTGCAGGAGACGAAAGTTGAAGGGGAGGATGAGAACGGGAGCATGGTGCAGCGCTTCACGGCCAGGTATTTTGCGTGTGTCAGTCATGCTGTAGGAAACTCTGCAGGCTGTGTGCTTTTTCTGAAAAAGCATTCAGGCCTGGAGGTTGAAAGTGTTCGAGCGTGTGTTTTTGGTCGTTTCGCTGTGTGTGATTTCGCGTTGAACAACGTTGAATGGCGCGTGATTTGTCTGTATGCACCGAACGTGAGAGAGGATAGGCAGAATTTCTTTCGCACTCTACGTCAATACCTCACTAACGAGAGGCAAATTATAATGATGGGAGATTTCAACTGTGTGTTATCCCCGCAAGACAAGACAAGCAGCAGTCCTTACAAGGACGCAAGTACGGACTTGCTGGCCGAACTTATCGACGAGTTTGGGCTGGTAGATGTGGCAAAATGCCTTGAGAACGGTCGAGACGTGCGCTTCACCCACTTTCAGGGAACCAGTCACGCGCGGCTTGACAGATTTTATGTGTCGCTTGAATTAATCCCCAAATGCCAATCATATAGTGTACATCCAGTATCATTTTCAGATCACTGCCTTGTTAAATGTAGCGTCGGGCCCAGAAAACAAAAAACTACCTTTTCGTGGGACCTCTGGAAATTAAACGCTAAACTTTTAAAGGACGAAATCTTCACCGACACAGTTAAGGAAAAAATTGAAGAATTTAAAAATGAGGATAATAAAATCGGAGAACAATGGGAATTATTCAAAGAAGCAATTAAAGTTAAAGCCATCGAAAGATCAAGCTGCATAAGATACGAGGAAAAAATGAAAGAAGGGATGCTACGTCACACTCTACAAAGATTAACTATAGAGGAAGGGAAAACACCAGGTGTGTTTAAAGATGACATAGGCAAACTGAAACATCAACTTGAGTTAATGGACGAAGAACGCTATCGCGGAGCGCTCGTTCGTGCGAGAGCTGAGCGATTAGCGATGGGGGAAACGCCCACCAAACGGGCGCTTGGAATTGAAAAAGCACGTGTTCGACAAAACACGATAGATAAAATCGAATGGGAAGGACGCACGTCAAGCAAAAAAGAGGACATCCACCAGTTTTTCTTTGAATATTACCAACAGTTATTCGCGTATCGGCCCTGTAATCTAGAAACCTTTCGAAGGGAGTATCTCAGCTGTATGCCAATTCTTGAGGACGAAACAAAAAACAGTTTGGAACAACCCATATCTGTTGAAGAAGTGAGGGCAGCTATAGATAATTTAAACCCTGGAAAGTCGCCCGGCCCAGACGGGCTAAGCGCGGCCTTCTATAAGCATTTCAAAGCCGAGGTTTCACCAATTTTAACGGCAATGTTTAATGAGGCATTCCGAATGAAAACCCTTCCACCATCGTATGCATCATCGCACACAGTTTTGATACCTAAAACAGAGGAAACTGAAAAATTAAAGTCTGTCACTTCATACCGACCAATAGCGTTGACCAACGTAGACTACAAGGTTTTTATGAAGGTGCTCGCGCAAAGGCTGCAAACAGTTATCACAACCCTTGTTGGACCGCACCAGACGTGCGGCATCAAAGGACGCACAATCACAACAAACATACACACCGCGCGGTGTGTACTCGAGTGTTGTGACGCCACTGGAGATGCCGTTGCACTTCTTCAACTAGACCTTCAAAAGGCATTTGATTGCGTCTCACACAATATTCTGCTCTCTATTTTGGACCACATCAAAGTGGGAGCCGTCATTAGAGACGGAGTGACCCTGGCGTACCACAAGTGTACGACGCGGTTAATTATAAACAAGTCACTGGGAGCGCCCATTAACGTGCAACGTTCGGTACGCCAGGGCTGCCCACTCAGCCCATTGCTTTTTTGCATATACATTGAAATGTTGTGTTTAACTATTATAAAGAACGATCAGATCCGAGGTTTCCGTTTACATACGCGTGAAGTGAAACTTCTTGCCTATGCGGACGATGTCGCGGTGTTTTGTCACAACAAGGAAAGTGTCGTTCACGTAGTCGAAATCGTGAAAAGGTTCGGCGTTGACACAGGAAGCCTGGTGAACTGGGGAAAGTGTGTCGGGTTCTGGCACGGCGATTGGCCAACAACCCCAGAGTTTTTTGCCAACATCAATTGGGTTACTCATCCCGTCAAGTACTTGGGCACTCCACTGGAGTATTATAGAGACAGTGAGCCATATTGGCGTGCGCAAGCTCAAGAGCTGCGCGAGAAGGCTGACAATTGGAGGGGCTCTGGTTTATCCATGTTCGCAAGGGCAAACGTATGCAACGTATTTCTTGCCAGCAAATTGTGGTACGTGATGCAAGTTCTACATTGTTCGCGAGTGAATGTGCAGAAACTTCATCGCGTGTTCGCGGTGTTTGTTTGGGCCTCAAGTTGGGAGAGAAGTAGCCGAACAAATCTTTTCAGGCGAGTTCAGGAAGGTGGGCTAGGGCTGACCCACTTGTTCGTGCGACAGCTTGTTAACAGGTTTTTATTTTTTCGCGATGTACGCGATCCTTTTTTGAGGACTGTCTGTCAGTTGCGGCTCGGGCGAGTTCTGCCCAATTTTGTTGTGACGAGCGGCCGCATGAGTGGTGGTCTCCATGGCTATTTAAAGGAAGTAGTCGACGCGGTGAGGTTTCTGAGCGTGCGTTTTTCAAAAGAGTATTTGAGTACTGTTACACGGAGGAAATTGTATAATGATGTATGTAGCGTTATCTTTCCTGTTACTATGTACCGAGCCTTATACGCTGGAGGCCCTGGGCAAAACGTTCTTAAGCGCGTGAAGAAAATGTTAGTACCGTCAGGGGTGAAGTCTTTCTTTTTTAAACTTCACACCAACACATTAACCACAAAGACATGGATGGAAGAAAGGGGCCTGTTTGTTCCGTGGGGTACGCACTGTACACTGTGTAAAAAGCCAGAAACAGTAGATCACGTGTTCTTACACTGTTGGGAAGGTGTTTTCTTCTGGGACGTTCTTCAGAGGACTATGCGCAAGGAGCTCCCCCTGAGCCCACACGGAATCCGTTACCTGGCAGTGGATGACGATGAAGGTATGCCATTGGACATGATAATGTTGTTGGGCCTCCAGAGTATTTGGCGAGCACGCTCGGCTTATGTCTACAGCGATGTAGACGCTCGGTCGTCGCGGGTATATTTCGGGGAATATATTTCAAGGTATATAGAAGAACAGAAATTGCATGAATGTGTGCCGGAATGGCTTTCAAGTGTCGAGCCACTGGCAACGTTAAAACCCTTTTAAATGACAACGCCAGCCCTGGTCGGGTTGGTGGCGGTTTTTTTTCTTTTTTTTTCAGTTTAGTGTCATTCATGTGTTGAACCCTGCATGTATTATGTTTTAAAGTGCAAACCTGGCAAAAAAAAAAAAAAGCCTTCATGGCCTAGTTGTCTGGGGCGCTAGGTATGCAAGTATTTTGCAAGTCACGAGTTCGAATCCCCGCGGGTACGTGCTTTTTTTTTTTGGTAAGTTAACTTTTTCGTTTTCTGCCGATGTTTTCTACATTGAGTTCACCTTTTTTTCGGCCGCAACGTTCATGGCTCCGCAAACTAGTTCACAGAAGGCGCGCAGGCTGGCACTGGCGCGCTAGCGAGTTCTCGTTGGCGTGCTGTTGCCATAAGCACCGACTGCTTGCGGGCAGTGGGCACAGGCCAGAATGAACAGACCCTTGGCCTGGTGCGAACACGCTTTTTACGTTACAGGCATGAGTGAGGCAAGCTCCAAATATGGGGGAAAAGCGCATGACATTTGGGCGTCTGCGGGTACGCGGAGGGCGTCCATGCACTGCGTAGGCCTCGGCTAGTGAATGCTACGATTCCAAGCCGTCCTGGGAGGCTTATCTTTATGCATTTTTACAGGTGACAACATGGCAGAAGCGCGGTACGATGATTACTGAGTTATTGAGAATGCCCATCGAACAACGCCACCGGTTGTGTTTTACAGAACCAAAACCGAAACCGAAACTTGTTTGGTTGCTCAACTTGGGCATCGTCCAATCACGGTGCCCGCTCCTCCCAACGTCACAGCTTTAGTTAGTGCGGCCGCCGCAAACCGCGCATGGTAGTTTATCTTCTTTCGCGCTTTGTAAAATAATTACCGATTTGTCAATCGGATAAACGATGAAAAGTGTGCTAATTTGAGCCAGTCTACGCAGTGCAAGCAAAAATGGGAGCTTGACAAATTCACTTCAGTGTCCCTTTAATACCTGTCAAAAAAGGCATCGGAAAGCTTCTTGGGCGCAGTCATTTTGAGTATAAAATAACCTGAAGAAAACACTGAGACCTTTATTATTATCAAATTGTCTGATTAAACATATCAGAGCCATGTTCTTGTATAATGATTCTGAGCAAATCATAGCCCCACAACTTTCGGTTGTTTAAGGTTAAAGATTTTGCAGCTTTTGAAATGTATTCCTGGCGTGTTGTAAAACTTTGCAACGGCATTTACGCTTTTAAATAAAAGTGTTTTGATTTTGTACAATTGTTATTAGAGAGTGTAAGAATTGAAACAGCTTTATTTATTGTTTGCCTTGTTTATATTTGTATTTTAACCACAGGTGCGCCCTCTCCCCCGCATCCTCCTCGCCTTCTCTCCGATCGCAACACCCTCTCTCGCCGCGTTCGGTTCGGGCGCACAACAGGTGGGGATGTGTGCAATACCCTCTCTCGCCGCGTTTGGTTCGCGCTGGCATTGGATTGGATTCGATTGGATTGGCTTGGCTTGGCTTGCCTTGGTTTGGCTTGGATTGATTTGGATTTGGATTGGATTGGATTAAAGTGGATTGTGTTAGATTGTGTTGCGTCATAGCCGGGCCACGTTGCGTCATAGCCACTCCACGTTGCGTCATAGCCGCGGCAGGGGGTTCACGGCACGTTTAACGTTTCACCATCGACTTCATCGACAATGTCTACGCTGGAAGACAACAATTACAACAACAACTAATACGTAATCCATACGACTTGCAGGCGCGCCCCCCGCGGAAATGCTCTGCATTTGATCGTGCCCCTCACGAGGGGGATGTTTTTTTCGTTAAGAGATACCACGCTCAAGCTTTTCTTGTATATAATTGGAAACTAATATATGTATTTACCAATAACTTCGTCATATATTTCGCAACGCGTTTTTATCTAGGTGGGTGTCTTTCAGGAACTAGTTTTTCCCTCGGACGAACACGAGACAGGAATTCGCTACGCGGCGAGTCCGATCGTCCGACAGTGCAATAACTGCACTACGTATCAATACGCGTGCTACAGGCCGGTGACAGCACGGGTGTGCACGCCTTCAACTTTCGTTGTTTCGGTGATTTGACTACCATGGATTTATGTACCGGACGAAGAAATACTGCCAAGTAGTGGAGGTAAGTGAGTACTCGTGAGCCTTGTTTTCTTGTCATATGCATTTAACGTAGCACAGTTGCTCTCGAACGAGTAAGCAGTTCGGTACGCGTAAGCGGTTAGCCCAAACGATTTGAGGGACTCGCTTTGAGCGTTGCGGAGATTTGTCGGTAGACCTTTGTACCTGGCTGCTGCGTTTGTAAACAGAATCAATTCTCGCACAATTTCTAGCCCTGTGTTTGGTGAAGTGTTTGTGTTCTGTGCTGTTTTGCTAGGCGAATGTTTTGATATGAAATGTAATAAGGGAAGCTGGAGAGCGCGAATATAAGCGTGTATAGGTTACACGACCATTGTGTACTTTTAGCGTGATATTGGTTTTTGTTTCGTTTCTGCCGATGCCGTTTTTTTTCGTCATAATAGTTTTCAGTTAAAAACGTGCCCCATAAATTGAATGATTGCCGTGCGTGTAGCCTTAACATAAAATAATAAATCGAGTGAAATCCGAGAGTACAGCATTAGATTAAAATACCATCTGGATGCTTTTTTCGCGTTTCGATTGAGTGTTCAATCTTTTCGAACGTTCAGTTTGGTCGTGAAATGTTTTAATGAACAACGTGTATGCAACCCGAATTTATTTGTAGCGTCAGAACTACACGCATGTTGTGACTGGTACAGTAGTATGAGCAGCGCTGGTTGTTCTTCGTACTCTTACTGCAGCATCGCAAACGTAAATTAACCTTTCAGAACCTAGTAAAAATATTCAAAAATGGCTGTTAAATTTCTGTTCCTTATGGAATGTTAGGCTTAATAAATTTAGTGTGGAACACACGTTGGTGATGAGTGTAACACAGCATTTGGGATTTCTCAGGTTTAAGGCAGAGTATGATTCTGGTGTGTGGCCTGTCGTTTGCAAATAACTTACATGTTGCAGGCTGCTGACTGGTGCAACTTACACTATGTGTGAATGTGATTATGCTGTAAAAATGTCTTGCACTACTTTGATGCTTCCCACTGTACAACGTATACTTCAACTAAAAATGTAGTCCTAGCAGGACAAGCGAACAGGACAACATGAGCAGTGTTTCAGTGAGGTGCTTTTTGAAGGTTTAGTTATGCATATATACCAGCTAGCCCACCTCGCCATTCTGCTGCACGAAGTATGCGTCCATGGCAGTGACGCTGTCCTGGTTTCTGCATGATTCCTTTTGCCACATTTTGTGGACATGTCTTCATACGTGTATATATTGTCACTTCAATCCACCAAGCGGTTAGGATAGACACAGAAGAATATTTTGAAAGTTCAGATGGGACCTGTAGCTGGCTAAAATGTCCTCAGAGCCCCATTCACGAAATATAGTTCTTATATTTAGTTGTGCCTCACATTAGCTGTCATAGTTAGTGTTAAGTTTGCCTTAGTAGTGCCAAAGCTGACATTAAAGTATATCCACTCCACTGTCTTCCTGTCCCTTAATGTTACACCCATCTTCTAGCCTTCTATTGCCTGCTAAGTCGTTCTTAATTTAAGTTAGACCGTTTTAGTTAGCCTGGAAGTTTCTGCCTCGTAGGCGAGTACCGGGAGGATGCAGTTGTCATACACTGTCTTTTTCAGAGCCAATGTAAGCGGCCATTCTGTATTATACCAGTCTTAAAAATCTGTATTAACAACCCAGATTTTTCTGTACCCATGCCTAGATTGATGAGCTGGCTTGCAAGGGAGGTGCTACTGCAACAGCCTGCACAAGGCGCCTGCTCAAGCTGCTGTTGACGGTCAACTTGACGCAGGGCTTCTCCTGGTTTGGGAAACAGGGAACACGCTTTTTTCCACCTGCGAGTGGCATCCTGCATTGTCTGTAACTATATATCTTTGAGTTGTTACAGACATCAAATTCTTTCACCAGACAATGTATAGGGCCCATATTTTTATTGTCAGTCACATCCTGCTCAAATATCATCTTTGTCGACAACCTGCGGCTTCTTAGTTTTTGTTGTACAGTCGACTCCCGCTAATAAGAAGCCCGCGGAGATCGCAACAAACTTCGAATTTAGTTACCTTATAAATAAACAAAAAAGCAAACTAAAAGCACTGCCATTAGTTCGCAACACGTCTTCCCTTTTGATTTTGTTCAGAATCTCGACTTTCCTTTGCAAGTCGAGTGTACGACACACATTTTGATCTATAACTTATCGCTAACTAGAAACTTAAAGCGCTCACTTTGCAGACTGCCCACAGGAAGCTGTGCGCAACAAAGTTGCGAACATGAAAAAAGATAAGGGTACGCTGGCGCGACTCTCAGTACACCTGCCGCATTTCAGCTGTCCGCTGCCTGAGTTGTAAATTCTTTATCGTAGTTACACATATGTCACCTTTCTTTTTTGGTTCATTTGACAAGATATCGGTGGGAGTAGGTTCCAAACTCACCGCTTAGGATGTCCCGTTTTTTGTTGCGGTAGGAAGGAGGAAGCAAAGTAATAAACTCGTTTCTGGGCAGAAATTCATTGGATTTAGAGTGCCAATTCTCTGTGGACAGATGCATTTTCTGTCATTTAAGCGTGCGACAATTGCTTGAGGTTGCAACTCTCGTATCTCACACACGACTCTTGTTGTTTCTCCCGCAGGGACGGTTTGCATTTCTTAGAAAGACATACAGATTGACTGACTCATTCTATTTCCATAAAGTAACTGAGCCCTTGTACATTGTAGTAGATCATTCCGTTCATTGCGAAGGGAAAGTGACAACGCAGCAAAGGTTACAAGAAAGTTATTTTGCTTCAATTGCGCGAATTAAAGTCTAAAGCGGTTGGGTGGATGTGCAACACAGTATCTAGAGGTAGAGGAACCTGCGCCCAATTTGTGTAGGGAACCCAATCGTAAAGCCCCTCAGGATCTGGCTGGAACCAACCCATGAATTTTTACACATCCGAGTTATAAGGAAAGCAAGGTGTTCCAAATACGAGGCCTTCTACGTCAGGGGTAATGCAAGAGAAATGCCTTGTAATTGTGGTATTTTGGTTGCAGTAATTTTAAAGTCTTAAGGGAGTTACGTAAATAGAAAAAAAAACTGAATAATAAAAAATCCTTGCGATGCAAAACAATATAGTGCGTTTCTAAAATTCTAACATGCCTAACATGCTCACAAATTGATAACTAGCAAACCATGCTGTAATTTTGACTCTTTAAACTCGCCGTAAAATAATAATAAAAAGACACGCCTTTACCCTGACAAAAACTTGCTGTAGAAACTTTGGGGTAAAGCTGCCGCAAGAATATACCACCGCGGCTGCATAGTTGCAGGGCCATTGAAGACAAAACAAAAGTTTTCTTTATTGTCGTTCTTGTTGTAGTTTTTTATTAAGCATGGGAAGACATTGCGGCCAAAATATGTTTGGGCAAGAAGGGGAAGTGAGGAGTGGCCGAGTTCAAGAAATTATTGCTTCCATGATGACCACACAGGAGTTTCCTTCGAGAGCGAAGGCCAGGAAAGGGGAAAATCGTTTCCCATTAGAGAGTTTTCACAAACGGGTTAGACCAAAGTATAGACTAGTCTTGAGCGACCATTCTCTACGACGAGCAGCCAAATGGCTATGAGAAAATTGGTGTCTTGGATTGGAAGGTCACGTTATGAAGTATCGGAAAGCACTGCACTCGTGAGGATTGGCGGGAACAGGGAAAACACGGAGCAGCGCCAAGTTAGGTGGTCAATGGTGGTGAATGCGGTCATACGGCAGTGGGGAGAGTAAGGATGTCGAGACCTGATTGGGTGAATTCATTTTGGAGTGTTGTGGGGGTAGAGGGCTGCGTTGGCCTTAGGTTTGTGGATGAATACTACCACAGAGTGACGATTGGGGAAAGACTGTGCGAAGAACCTACGTGGGGTAACGGAAAAAAAACGGAACTTACTTGCTTGGCTCGTGCGATCAAGTTGAAGGCGAGGACCGGGGAGGTGGCGACGCTTGGTTTCCCTGGAGAGGCTTACTAGCTAGACGCTCCTGTGCTGCATCATGTACAGCTCGGTGGCCTCCATGGGGGTCCGTGTGACCCGGCAATTTATTGCCCTTCAGAATGCTAGTTATCTGTTTGAATCGGTGTGCTGCATGTTTTGTAATGGACTCGCCCAGCTATGTGGGACGAGATAAAAGCATGATTAGTGAAAGGTTCGTCGAAGTCCTGTCCAACTGGGCATTGCCAGGCCAAACTCAAATGCGAAAGGGAGATCGGGAATTCCGAAAAGTGTTCCCATCATCCGGCAATTTCACTGTGAGGATGCGCTGAAGCGGCGTTTTAGGAGTAGTAAGAAGGGATTGGAGACTTTTGTTTCTTTTGTGAGCAACTGTAGCAGGCGGGCTTAACCAAGACGACAGAAGCAGTGGATGTATATTTTCGTCATAGGCACAGGGTGCCGTCACCTGTGGAGTTAGTGTAGGTCGATGCTGATTTTGTTGTATGTATTCTGCAAGCAGCTCTTCCACGAGAAGGACAGGCGCCGCTCGTTCAAGAGCATCATTCCCAGCTTGCCTTGGAAGAGAGCTAAAGCCGGAATGCTACAAGTCTTACTAGCGTTGGCATCTGGTTTAGAGAACGTGAGATGCCGTTTGCTTAGTGCCGGCAAATTTGTTAAAAACGGGAGTGGTTAAGCACAGCACCAGTTTCCAGCTTTTCCAAAGCTGCGTTGTCCATTTTCTAACTGTGTTGTGGCCAGCGAGAAGAACGCCTAGTAGACGAATGTCCACGTTGTGAGGCAACGGGTGTTTCCGGTGTAGATAGCATGTTGTACGTTGGTGGGTGGTTGGTGGTTACGGTAAACCAGGAGAAAACGTGTCTTCTCGTCGCCAAATATAGGCAGAGAGTTTGGAGAAGGTTAGAGTGCCTGTGTATGGCTGCCGGCAATTCTGTAGCCAGGTATTCAGTGAATTGGCAGTCTGGAGCTGCCAACCACATTGAAAGGTCGCAGGCGTATATTAACAAACGACGCATTACAAATAGACAAAAACGTGTACAAGGACAGAACCCTGAAGAACCCCCATATACAGATGAAAATTTTGTGGCTCCATCCTGGAAGCGTGCTGTTGAGCCGAATTCGTCATTATCGAGAGAATTGCGAACACAGTTGCAAACGGTTTGGCTGGGGAAGGCCACAGCGAGCTTTTCGACGATCGCCGACTGACTAAAGTTGTCGACTGCTTTTTGCATCCCAAAAGTGATGACGTGCTCCTGATTACCAGTCCATGGTGTGCGGTTAAGAACACATCGGAGCAGGCAAATACAGTAATCAGAACGTATGAGAGGACGGATTGCGGTGTGGGTTGGGTGAAACAAAGGAAGCACAAATTTGCAATAAAAGTGAAGGTGGCTGTCGATTATACCCTGAATGAGTTTGCAGAGGGTGGGCATGAGGAAAATTGGCTCTAGGTTATTCAGCACAAAATCTTATCTGTTTCGTTTGGGTATTGGATAAACTAGAGTCAGTTTGAGGTCACTGGCAACATGGCGAGGGCAGTAACTATTAATCATGTCGAGCCGTACTAAGGGTGCCGAATCATCCCAGTGGCGCTGGTGCTGCCATGTCTTGACACCATGAATAGGCGCACAACGCGGCAAGCGCTGGGGAAGCTCTGCCTCAGATTCCCTTGTGGCGAACGGTGCATCTAGAAGCTTCCTAACTTTCTGAATCATCATGGTCGCCTGTGCAGAGTGGAGACTAACCAAAGCGGGAGGGAAAAACGTCGCACTAAGGCAACGTTTCATGTCCTCTGGCGGATCTCAGTGAGGGAGGGAAGTGAACAACGCGGAGTTTTGTGTACGCATTCAGAACAAGCTCCGAAATGCGATTTGTAGTTTGGAGACCCCCGTTCTTTATCAAGCTCCTCATACATACTAAGCCAATGCTCAGTGGAAAAGGATCATATGTACTCACGGAGAATGTTGTTTTCGGCGACGAAACTTGATCAGGTCTTGTTGACGTTTGCTGTTGGTGATGAAACGAGTGCTGAGAGATTGCGCGCTTCCAAATGTCAGTGAGATAAGCGCCCAAGCAGTAATTTAAGAATCACATAAGATTTTTTCTGTCGAGTTGGAATGGGCACAGCCTATAGCAGCTGTTAATTGTGACAGGGTAGTTTTTTTGGCGATATCAACAGTGGCTCAATGTGCTGTGCGGTTGATGTGCGAAATAAACGAACTGGTGTTCAAGAAGGTCAAAAGACACTCGCCCAGCGGGATATTTGCGTGGGACCTCAAGGGGGCCTTCGACAACGTTTCCCACGGAAGCGTGCTCGAGAACCTCCGCAAGACGGGCTGCGGCCGCAGGACGTACGGCTACGTCGAGAACTTTCTGACCAAGCGTACGGCGACCATAAGGATAGAAGAGGAATGGTCCGACCCAATCGAGCTCGGAGACAGGGGCACTCCGCAAGGGTCGGTATTGTCGCCGCTGCTCTTCAACCTGGCCCTCCTGCCTCCGCCCAGGTTACTCCAAGAGATCGAAGGCGTGGACCACGCGTTCTACGCCGACGACATCACGGTGTAGACGTCCCGAGCGGGTTCCGGAGCCTGGGTGGAAGAAACCTTGCAGAGGGCGGCGACCACCGTCCATGAGTACGCCATGACCTGCGGGCTGAGCTGTGCCCCGCAGAAGTCGGAGCTGTTGATGGTGCAGCCAGGTAGGTCCAAGAAGGAAGCGCCACCGAACGTGATCGTCACGATCGACTGCACGAAGGTAGAGCCCACACAGCATGTCCGCATCCTGGGCCTATTGCTGCGCGACGACGGCAAGGCCACCGTGGCCACACACAAGATCAAGACCGCCTCCGAGCAGATCTCGAGCATGATCAGAAGAGTCACCAACAGGAACCGAGGAATCAAGGAAGACGACGCCCTGGAATTGGTGCAGGCGTTCATCATGTCCCGCATCACTTACTCTGCTCCGTACCTCCAGCTGACGAGGGCGGACCGTGAGGCCCTGGACACAGTGGTCAGAAAGGCGACCAAACTCGCCCTGGGAGTGCCCGTCCACTCGTCCAAGAAGAAACGTCTGGGCATGGCAGGCACAACACGGTGGACGAAATGGTGGAGGCCCACCTTTCTAACCAAAGGATCAGACTAAGTCAGACCGAACACAGTCGGGCCGTCCTGCGCAAGGTGGGATGGAGCATGGAACCACAACCAGACACCGAGACATTACCTACCGAGTGGAGGGACGTCGTAAAGACCAAGCCCCTTCCCAGGAACATGCAGCCCGGGAAAAACGAAGGGCCAGGGCGCTGGCCCGCCAGCTCGAAGAGGACCCCGACGTCTACTACGCGGACGTGGCGCTTCCCAAGTACGGAAGCAAGGCAACGGTAGCGGTCACCGCCATAGACACCCTGGTGACCTGCGCATTGGCCCGCACGACCCAATCGATCGAAGCAGTGGAAGTTGCCGTGGCCCTCGCGCTAACACATCCGAGGGCCGGCACTATAGTAACGAACTCTAAGAAGGCGTACGCCAGTTTCTGAAAAGAGAGGGTGTCCCCCGCGGCACATGCGACATTCTCCAAGCGAAGGCCCCCGAGGCGAGCCTTAGAGCTCGTGTGGGTGGCGGCACACTCGAAGGTGGGAGGAAACGAACTCGCCGACCACCACGCCCGAGAGTTATCCGTCCGGGCTGAGGACGACCCGGCGCAGCTGCGCCCCATCACGAGCTATAGGGAAATCACTGAAATGTACAGAGAGCGTAGATGCAGATTCCCCAGGCCTCACCCGCAATTGAGCCGAAAACAGCAGACCGTAATCCGAAGAATACAGGCGGGGTCACTAGCGCGTCCCACACTTCTAAACAAGATGTACCCGGACAGGTACGAGAGTACTTGCCCGTTCTGCAAGGAGAGACAAGGCACTCCGGCACACGTCCTAGCCGAGTTCGAGTCTCTTGAGATCCACCCGCCCGCCACCCCTATTCCCTCACCCGACCCCCGAGAGCGATGGGAGACCTTTTTGTCAAGCCCAGACCTGACGATCCAGCTCGCGCTGGCAGCCAGGGACTAGGAGCTGCTAGACGCATATGGGACTCGAGAAGAGGGTTCCACACCATCCGGTGCCTGCGTGCACTAGCCAATACCTCATTGGGTTCAATAAAAGTTGATTCTCTCTCTCCGACGCTTGACATGCACTTCTACGGCCATATCGTCGCCTATGTTACGTGCTAGTCTCTTTAGCGTCTCCTGAATGTCGATTGGCACGTTTATCACTTGTCCCTTGATTACGTACTGTCTCCTGTTCTCCTTATTCAAGAACGTCAATCGGCGAATCGACATTAAAGAAGCCATGAAGACAAAACACAAGTTGGGTTTATTAGAAAGACTGTTTAGTCCCGATAACAATCATACCAATATCATCGCAATCTTCGAACAAATTACGGAGATATTGAAGAAAACGTGTGAAGCAGTTGCGACCCCCTAGCCAATTTCCCACAACTTTTCTATGACGTCACGGAACCTGGTTTGTGCGATTGGCGGCCACCTAACTGACCTGTCGCGACGACACATGAGTGGACGTCTGTAATGGGGCCTCTAGTTCCCTTTGACCGCATCACTTGAATGCTAACGTGCAATTAACGCACTGAGAATTTTGCTTTATTGTGGCCCCGTATGACGTCATTCTTGCTCATACACGTTACTGTGGCGCAATATTTGAAAGGTTTTAAATACTTCATGCTTTTTTACCATTAAGGAACATCTTTTGTGGCTGTAATGGAGCTGAGTCAGATACTGAATTCTAGTTATTTCATATTAAACAAAGTTGTATTTTCTCGTCATGGCTCCTTTAATGGGAGCCTAGGCGCCACAAGTCGCTCCTCCATCACGTTAAGTTTAGGTAGGTGCCTCGGTATGGGCGGGTATAGGTACCCATTGATTGTGGCAAATCGGGGCACCATGCCTTTAAGAGGGAATCGCGACAAGTTCCACACACCGGCTCTTGCTCGACGTCTTCGGAGGAGGAGCACTGCTGCAACACACCCGCGGCCACTTCACTCTGTTCCGCATCACGCACGCCGGCGATCATTGACACGTCTTCGGCGAACCACAAACTGTCACAAACAGCACATGCTGCGGCGAAAGGATTCTGGATGAATTCTCTCTGGAACCTCGAGGTCGCACCGGGGAAGCGTTCCGATGGTTTGGTGGCGCTGTGATATGCGTCACGCTTGCGTAGGGCTTCCCGTGCCCGATCATCCTCGGTGTCATTGGCGCGACGGCTGTGCTTGTACTGACAATGTCGCTCGCGTCGGTGCTCGACGTGGGCGATGTCTTCGTCGGGGGAATCTCGGTCGGTACTTGATGTTCTTGTTGGACTTGGAGCAGCGGCAATAAAGGTTTCACGTTGGCGGCGTGCCCATTCTCGCTTCTGGACACGTCGACGCTCCTGATACTCCCGCTGCTCCTGTTCGGAACATACTACAGGGGTATGAACCATGTGAAGTCCGGAGTCAAACTGACGAAGACAGTGGTGTGATATTAACGTCACAGACAAAAAAACACACAGGTATCGTGAGTAGATTCAATTACGTTTTATCATAGCGCGGGTATGGTAATCACGGCGCATTCTCTAGTTTGCCGTAAAGGTAACCGACAAAGATTATGTATTGACAGTAGACGCGAACCCCTGTGCACGCGCCCTTATTCTTTCACCCTATCCCCCTCTCCGCACCCCCCCCCCCCGGAACACCGTATTACTAAGCGAAATTTTGCTATTTCGAGGGTTTCAGTGGGCCCCAAAAGGTGGCGGTACGCTCTTTAGCGATTCTTGTCCACATCGCTCTGCGACCGGAGATAATCTGCGGGATCCTAGCCATTTACATCTTCTCTGCAAAACAACAATTTATCCCTTCAATCTGATTCTTACATCAAGCCATTCATAGCCCGGTTGTCGAGAAATAGGCACCTACAATAACTTACACTCTACTACACCAGGACTAACATTTTCAAATACTCTTTTTTTCACTCGAACCATAACATAGTGGTACCAGCTTTTATCCTCAAACGTTGAAAACCTTGATGCCATCGAACAAACTGTTTTCTGATATGTGTTTTCATGTACGCCTTGATATCATGCCCCTCCTACTTGGGCCCTTCAATGGGTCTGCAGTTCGTAATGAATGAATGAATGAATGAATGAATGAAACTTTATTGACACAAGGATGGCGACTCGGCCTATTTGGGGGCGGGTGGGGAGGGTGGTGTCAGTTCGGGAAAACTTTACATTCTCAGATGAACGCCAGTAGCGAGAGCGAAGTCCCACAAGGAGGCAAACACCTGCTTGGCTGTGGCTGCGGGTGGTTAGAGCCAGTCCGTCAAACACGTAACGCTGCTGTGTTTGCAAGATGTGCACTCCGCGTGCACACCCGGACACGTCCAAAGGACATGTTCAATGGTCGGTGTGGCTCTTAAAGAGCACGTGACGCACGTGGGTGGTGTCATGGCCGGCGGAGGTGAATTGCTTGCGGTAGCGCCGGGAAGAACGGGTGGCCGCCCTTTTTTTGGTATGTAAGAACGCCACTTGAAAAGGATGTCCTCTGTAAGCGCCGCCCTAGCACGAGCCTTGTGGATCAGAACCTGAAGGCCACGTGCGAGTCCTGTAGGTAACGGGTAGTCATTGGCAGGGATGTGGCTGCGGAGTCGAGCTCTAGCACATCGCTGGTAGGTGGCACGGGCTTCAAAGGGGTCCAAGTTGGGGTCGTGTTGAGGCAAAACTGGGTGGGAGCGGGTGGAAAGAACATCGCTCGCCAGGGCGCGCGCAGCCTCCTTGGTGGAGTTAATGCAGTGCCCTGGCACCCAGTCTACCCGAATTTGTAGTCCTGTTGTTTAATGTAGCCTTCGGGCAAGCATCTTCATGGACGCACAGATAGAATTCTGATGAGGCACCCGGCGCAATGCGCGGAATGCCTCCTGGCTGGCTGTGAAGATAGTTGCATGAGGCTGGTTGGTAGGCCAGTGAGAAATTTGAAGTTGTCGGACAGCCAGTAATATCGCTTCGAGTTGGAGGTGGGTAGACGATGGCGCTGTTCGATATTCTTGTTGACAGGCGGCTTGAAATGTCGAGTGAATGGCCGCTAGTCTGGCAGTATTCGTGGTGGGGTCCCAAGTGGCGTCGGTATAAACAGCGCTATGTGGAAACCGCTCGGTCATTTCAGATGTGCGTCTGTGTTTGTTGGAGTGGCGAAGCGTAGGACCGGTGACTGGGAGTGGCTTTGGGTTAACGACGATGAAGTCGTCCCATGGTGGAAGCGGCAAAGGGATGGGATGTTGTGGTGCCGCGCATTGTGGCAGTAGCGTGAGTAGCGCACGGCCGGCGGGAGTGGATGGTCGTCGGAAGTCGAGGCCTTCGTGGCGGGTTCGGATGATTTCTGTGAGAGGGGGGAGTTGAGCGTGCTTGTAGAGCTCCTCGAGGTTGGCATGTTTGGGAAGGCCAGTGATGACCTGAAGGCTCTCCCGATGTAGCACCTCCAGCTGCTGCAACTGAGCCTTAGTGAAGTCGAAGCATACTGCCCCATATGTCACTTTGCTCGTGAGGACAGCCTGGGTCAGCAGTTTGACTGTCTCCGTTGTAGCCCCTCCTAGCCGGTTGCTTATGCGTTTGATTATGTGAAGCTGTTGGTGACATGTTTTCTTGATTTGTTCAAGCCACACACTGCAACCGCCATCCTCAGGGACAGGGATGCCAAGACCTTTAACCCACTTTTCGGGGGACGGCTTAAGGAGCGATCGTAGAAACTGAAAAGTATAGGCGTCCTTCTGTTGCTGTGTGCCACCAAACACCAGGTATGTGCTTTTGTCAGGTGAAGGCTGCATCCCAGTGTGTTGGACGGCGTCGGCGAGAGTGTCGAGTGCAGTTTGAATATGTACCTGCACTTGCTGTTGGGTCAGGTCTGTCTTACGGGGGTCAATCCAAATCGCAATGTCGTCGGCATATGTAGTACTTTGAATGTTGGGAATTTGTCGGAGCTGCCTGGCAATTTTTCACATGACGAGGTTGAATAGAGTCGGAGATAAAATAGCGCCCTGCGGTACACCTCGGTGGTTGTGGAAGATGTGGGGATGCTCTTTACCCGTATGTATTTCAAACGTTCGTTTGCAGAGAAAGTTCTTGACAAAATTGGTGAGTCTGTGACCGATGTTAAGTTCTCCCATAATCGAAATGATGTAGGCGTGAGAAACTGTGCCGAATGCTTTCTTGAGGTCAATAGTAACAAGGACTCCTGGAGCTGTGTTAACATTCTTTCTCTATTTTTTCTCTATCATTGGTCGTAATAAGAGCAGGCTGTCATAAGTGGTCAGACAGGGCCGGAACCCGGTTTTTTCAGGGTCGTAAATGGCGTCGTTCGCTGTCTGGAGCAGGTAGGTGAGACGAGTAAGGATCATGCGCTCCATCAGTTTGCAAAAAGTGGATGTAAGCCGTAATAAATAAATAAATAAATAAATAAATAAATAAATAAATAAGTAAATAAATAAATAAATAAATAAATAAATAAATAAATAAATAAATAAATAAATAAATAAATAAATAAATAAGAAAACTTCACTCGTTGGGAGCACAAACAGCTGTACTTGCGTAGATTGCGATGGTGTTGAGCCCCTCTAAAAAGAGAGCAACAGGATGGAATTATCTATGACGCAGCTACTTTCTCTAATCTACGGGCAATGCACACAGGAGGGTTAAAAGTAATATTCCCAGGCTATCTCCACTAATGGGAAACCTGAGGAATGACCAAGCAAGCAGTTTTTAAATGTGTTCAAAGATTGTAACTCTCTCTGTTGCCACACAGCGCCAGCTGATTGGGCGCGGTAGAATTTCCGGTGGGAGGAATATTCGCGCGCTTGCTGGGTCGGAGGCGCCTACTCATGCGTTGAACCGGATTTACGAAATTAAATAGGAGGCAGACTAGCCTCAAGTTGCCTTTGTGTCAAACCCTGCAGCATGCTTAGAAATATGCTAAATAGAGCGAGGCTTTGTAAAACAAGTGTCACGGTGCGTTGTTTAGTACAGGTTTTTGCCCATAAAAATAAAACGTTGTAGCGCGAGGCGTTGCAAAACGAGCGTCCCGGTGCAATCTCTTAGTACACGAAATGTCCTAGCATTAGGCGTTGGAAAAGTAGTGTGCCAGTGTTGTAGTACCATGACTACTTGAGACGATGACGACCTGAGACGCCGACACCCCGAGCCCCTAAGGCTTCCATCCTAAAAGATCTCGGATGCTTTGAAGTACTTACAACACTTCCGATACTCGTTACTGCAAGCTTTGCATGCGCAACGTTGTCCAACGCTTCTAGGGACATTTTGTTCTGCAAGTCAAATTTTCTTACGGTTAGTGAACCAAAAACACGTTCAACTGCAGAAGTTGGAAAATGGTAGTGTCAAAAGTGAAATGACGTGTTGAGACAGCACAGAGACACTCCTACACCAGCGCTCTTTCCGGGACCTCGAACACTCTTCCAACAAATGGTCACGGAGTCGTATCGGAGGTTGTGAAGCCTGCATTCAAGCAAGACATATTCTGACACCATTGCAAAAATGTTCCATACCGGAAACATCTTCCCTAGCCTTGATGAGAGCATCAATAGAGAATTTATTATATTGTTCCAAAGCAAGAGGCCACGTAATAGCTTCACATTGGATGAAAGCCGGACCAAGCTGGTTTGCAAACATGCGATCACAAATGAATATGCCGCTAGAATGATGGTCATCTAATCGGTAATGAAACTTTTTCCAAGGCGTCGCGAAAAACCACAGGATACTGACTTCCAAATGGTTTATTTTTCCAGCTTCGAAGGAATTTATAATCTAAACATATGAAAAAATATCCTAAGATTTCAAATTTTGAACATTGATAGTAGCGATAGTGCAGAGCTAGGAGTTAAAAGAAACTGTCTATAAGATTAATCTGTTGTCCAGACGACCGTGAAAGTGTGGTGTACTTTTTTCACTCTCTTATGTAGTGGGCTTCTGTATCTTCCCTCTCGCTTTGATCCGAGGCTCTTAGAGAACATTTCCTTTCAGGTTTCGACCTACACCCACCGCTTTGGTCCACTCACATGACCTCTCAAATTGCATTGCACTGGGGTGTGTGCTATTACCACTGTTGAACCCCCCCGTGGGGTATGTGCTGTCAGCATCCATATCATCATCATCGTGTACATAATCCGGTCATTAAAGGTCAGAACCCCGTTTTCGGTCAGCCATGACACCGAACCCTGCTGCCCGTCTTCTCTTGCCTTAACAATTTGGTGCAGAAACCCGGGAAGAAACCAGGGACCGAAGTGGAGAGCAGCAGGGATGCCAGTGGCTGCAGGCATGTGAGACCCAGAACTGTTTACCGTCGACTCACCCTGAGCTAACCCTAACCATGGCTGACAGCGACCGCATTTGACCACCGACTCCCTCGAAGGCACCGACGCCAACACTGGGGTTCCTACCGCCGGTCTCGAGGGACCTGTGACCAACCAGACTCGACCGACACCGGGCGCGGCCATTCCCGGCGCACCGACGAAAACCGACCGAAACTCTCCTACCGACGCAGATACGCCCCGTCCTGTCCAGTTCACCATGCTTGGCACCAAGAGCACCGCTACCGAAGAGCAAGCTGGTGAGCTGGATGCTCTGCGTTCGTTGCGGAACCATATTCGTACTGACTTTAAGGGAATTTTGACCAGTAGCGACCGGCTCTTGATTTCAGAATCTTGCGACGTGACGAAGCTGAAGGCTAACTTGGAGAACCTGCAACAAATCAGAAGTGACCTAATCGAATTGGATTCTGATATATTTAACCTAGTTGAAGAGGAAATTGAGCAGGAGGTAGAGAAGGTGGATAGATACACCCTCTACTTCTTCAGAGCAAATGCTTACCTCCAACATTGGTTACAGTGCCTAAAAAACAAGCAGCCTTTAGACATCAAATCTACATCGTTTTCCGAAATGACCGTCTTCCTCAACAACCCGAGAGAGTTCTTATACTCGTTCGTCGAAAACATGCCCAGTCGCCACAACAGGGATGGCGACAACTTGCCATCAAGCATGGAGCTTGGGGCAACAGAAACGCCCCTATCGAACCGAACGTAGCACAAGCTCCTGGAGAAACACGCATTGAGCAGCCTTCTCTGGACTTTGAGTACATCTGTGTTCCAGACTTCATGAAGGGCGAATCCTTCCCGCAACATCCCGAAACCTCGCTAGATGCAATCGACGAAGTGTGGGAGGTCGCAGCAGTGCGTCAGCATGAGTCTTTGCATCAAATTAGAGTTGAAAAGCCTGAGCAACCAAAGCTCATCGCTGCTGATCAACATGAGGCAATAGCGACGCCTGATCGAGTAAAGGCAGCATCGCTTTTTCCGTTGACGTTCATCGTGGAAATAACGTCGTCCGAATCGGAGACAACCGACAAGAAAACAGGGGCAGCTATTGGCATGCGTGGGACCGATGGGTGAGCGTCATACAACGCAGGCCACAAGAATTATTCCAAAACCGCCAACCCATTGAAAGTGGTCCGAGGCCGTATCTGGAATTCGTTCACGACAGACACTGGACACGCGGTGTGGTTCTGCGGCACATCACGTTGGCGACGGTCGGCGCTTCTGAGATTGAGACGCCGGGTTCAGCACCGCTGGAAGCGGAAGAGATGCCCCGACTTGACGACGGCATGAAAGGATCTACATTACGGACAGAAAACCACAAGCTAGGACCGAGGATTCATTACTTGTCTATTGGTGATCTCGCGGGCGGCAGAAAAAGAAGGCGTTGTGAGCCGTTTCGACCTGAGGAAGAATTTAGCTACCTCTCCTCTACAACGCAGAGTATCAGCAGAGCCACGCGTGCTGGTTTACCGACACCAGTCCCATTCGTTGCTAGCAAGGGGTTTGATCGAGCCGCGGGGCACCTGAGAAAAGTGCGAACTAGCGGCAGGTGCAGTGGCATCGTGTGGTTGGTGCCTCAACTCTCCAGCGGCAGACGTGTGAACTGCGGCGGCGGGAGGATGTTGAATCCCCTCCGTGGGGCATGTGCTGTCAGCATCCATATCATCATCATCGTGTACATAATCCTGTCATTAAAGGTCAGAACCCCGTTTTCGGTCAGCCATGACACCGAACCTTGCTGCCCGTCTTCTCTTGCCTTAACAACCACTATGAACGTTAGACAAAAAGGAGAATATTTCCATAATGGTTTTTTTACTGGTTGTTGTGACTTCCTCGTTCTCACCTCTTCTAGCAAACGACGCTGATCATCATCATTTTCATTATGCCCGTCACGAGCTGCCGCATGCTCTCTTGGCTGCGTCTTGGGTATTTCCCAGATGCCAATTAAGCCTTATCCTCTTCAGACGTGTCACTGCGCTTCCCGAGCATCGCGCCGCAGCTGGAGGACCCAGAGGTCCAACACATGGTGCCGAGAACCCGGGACTTCTAGACGACGCCAAGCCCATCGGCGCATGGAGCTGCAAACGCCGAGGAAAAGACTCCGCTCCTACGATCTTGGCGAGTTCTGATCTGCGTGCGACCGAATGGAATGACAGCTTCGACGACAACGCAGCCTACAGGCGCAACTGGATGGCCTTCTAACGGAAGCAGAAGGCAACATAAGTGGAAACAGAGAGGCGACGGCAGGAGTGGTGAGTGTACTGCTCGAACGAATCAATGCATTTTATGGCTAGGTAGAGAAGTTGGACGAGGCGATCTTTGAAGAGACACCGGAGGACGTAGTAGACAGCGAGACGACAGACGCGGAACAATACCGCGACAAGGTTGTCAGCGCTACCGCGAACCTTCGTTCAAGTTGCAAGACATGTCCGACGACCATCCACCCATCGCCGACTGGCAAATGCAAGCTTCCCCAGCTAGAGATCCTCAAGTTTGACGGGAACCGCAGATCGTTGCAGCGGTTCTGGACACAGTTTTCGGCAGCCCTTCACAACAACGACGAGCTCAGCACGGCTGACAAGTTTAACTACTTGAGCAGCCTCGTTTCTGGAGCAGCTGCATCAGCCATTCCCGGACTGCAAGCTACCAATGGCTGCTACAAGGACGCCATCGAGATCCTGAAACAGCGTTTCGGAGATGACCGCATCATCGTGCAAGATCATTTGCGAGGTCTCCTGGACTTGAAGCCGATGTCATCGTCATCCGACGTCCGACAACTGAGGCAACTTTACGATCGGGTCCAGGTGCACATTCGCAGCCTCAAGGCGCTTGGCACAAGCTCCGCAACATACTGCACCATGCTTCGGGAAATCCTGCTAAGGATTTTACCGGCAGACATGGTCCTGCGATTCCATGCGGGGCTAAAGACGTCACGTTCCACAGCTGACGCTTCGTCAAACGAACTCGGCGACTCGACCGGTCAAACGGGCCAGCCAAACCAAGATCTGCAACTGCTTTTTAATTCTTCCAACATCAGCTCATGTGTCGAGAAGCCGTTGCTGAAAACACCACCCAGAAACTCCATCGCACCCCAGAAGATGGACGTAAAGCCAACCATTCGCGTGACGTCCCTACAACCTCTGCGCTGCAAGGCTCAGCGAGCGGCCCACAGCGGTGCTTTTTTTGCCAATTTGGAAAGCACTCTGCCGATGCCTGCGATTCCAAGGAACTGAGCCTATCACACAAAAAGGAGACGCTCGCCAACACCGGAAGATGCTTCCATTGCGTAAAAAAGGGCCACACGGCTAAACAGTGCAGAAGCCAACGTAAATGTGGCAAGTGCTCTATGAGGCATGTAACGTCCGTGTGCCCCTCAGACAGCACCAAGAACAAAGAGGGCAACGTTACTTCGACCCCTCTCAACTTGGTCTCAAAGCAAGCGGGCTCAGTCGGGCTGCTGCAGACTCTCACAGCGAAAATAGCAGGCACAACAACATCCGGGCGCTACCGAGTTCTCTTCGATGGAGGAAGTCAGCGAAGCTTTATAAATGCGAATGCTGCTCAGAGACTGGGTTTTGAACTGCTTGAAGAGGAGACATTTACCGTTGGCGTGTTTGGAGGTCAACACACGGAAAACGATGAAGGTGTGAGTTCTCCTTTTCGCTGCAGACAACAGACGTACAATCAGCATTGAAGCCTTAGAAGTGGACACGATTTGCAGCGAAAACATCCCTATACCAGAAGAAACAGTTCTAAGGGAGATGAATAATATGCACATTGATACGAAGGCTCTTTCGGTACAAAGAGTGGAGGATAAACCAAATGCGGTCCTCATTGGGTCAGATTATTATTGGGAGACAGTGACCGGTGCAGTCAGGCCTGTGCATGGAAAGTTGAAGGCCGCAGACACCAAACTAGGATGGACTGTTCAAGGTCCACTGCCTGCTGCCGACATCATACAGTGTGCCAACGTTGTTGTTCGAACATTTGCTGAAGATCAGGAGATCTCAAAACTTTTGACTCGTTTCTGGGACCTCGAAAGCGTCGGAATCAAGGCCGAAGAAGAACGAGCAATGAGCAACCATTCAGCGCTGATGAATGTCGAAGACAACATCTCGAAGAAAGGCCAGCGATACGTATTCGCGTTACCATGGAAGGAGAGGGTCGATCATCTGTGAAATAATTACGCTGTTGCAAACAAGCGTCTGCACAGTTTAATGAGGAAACTCAACAGAGACTCTGTGCTCCTAGAAAGATACGACTCGACAATTCCAGAATACATCAAGGAGGGATCTGCGGAGAGAGCACCTCCAACAAAAGGGCACTCTTGCCCTTTTGTTGGAGGTGCATCGTTTCTTGTGCCGCATCGAGCTGTAACACGTGAGGACCGAGCTACAACAAAAGTGCGCATCGTCTTCGACGCGTCGTCGTCCGAATCGGGTGTGAATTCGTTGAACAAGAACCTAGAAGCCGGCCCGATTGTAATTCCCGACGTAGAAAGGCTATTGCTCCGTTTCCGACGGTACAAAGTTGCGATGATTGCCGACATTGAAAAAACGTTCCTCCAGATTGGCCTCCGGGAATCAGACAGAAATGCGCTTCGCTTCTTGTGGTTCATGGCATCAGCGAAAGCAGTTCAACCACTACCAGAACTAGACGTCTGGAGAATGACTGGGGTGCCCTTTGGAGCCACTTCGAGTCCTTTCTTACTGGCCGCCACATTGAAGCCCCATTTTCGCTCCTTAGAGGACCGGTTCCTCTGACAGCTCGACTCCTACCAGACTCGATGTTCATGGACGATCTCTTGATTGGAGCCGATACCACTGACACACGATCCAGATGCATAGGAAAATATTGGACATTTTCCGTGAAGCTTCCACGAACATTCGAAAATGGGCCAGCAACGACCCTGTTGTAGTTGCAGAGTTCTTACAAGGAATGACTTCGGCGGAAAAATCTCTTTGCTCACCCTCTGGGACTCTCAAAGTGTCGGGACTACATTGGAACAAGCAGTCGGACACCTTTACTTTCAAGCCGGAGGGAATCCTTCACTTCATCAAGTGGCATCAGTGCCACAAAGGGTTCGTGGTTCAGTCGGTGGCAAGGTTCTACGATCCCCTGGGGTTGTTGTCGCCTTTTTTAGTGCGGGCGAAAATATTCCTACAAGATCTATGCAAGGAAAAGCTCGACTGGAATGACCCATTACCACCAAACTTGTCTTCTGTCTGGCTGAAATGGAGTAAAGAGGTCGCGATGCTTCAGGATCTTCGGATTCCCAGGCTCCTAGCAGCCGGTGGGGAAGGCCCTTACCAGAAATCAGACCTTCACATTTTTTCGGACGCAAGTCAGTCGGCTTACGGGGCTGTAGCCTAACTCTGAACAGTTGACGCCAGCGGAGCCGCCAGCACAATCTTACTGTTCGCGAAGACGAGAGTTGCGCCGTTAAAGGTCACCCTAGCGAGGTTGAAAGTGATGTAGGCTTTGCTTGCGTCCCGCATGTACGACTGCTTCGTCAAGAACTGTGACCTCGGCATTGCCGACACATTTTGGTCAGATTCCGAGATTACACTTTGCTAGATAAGCAAAGACCCGACCTCCTGGAAGGCGTTTGTGTGAATCTGCATGCAAGAAATCCACACGTTAACAGATAAAACGCGGTGAAGATTCTGTCCTGGTAAAGAGAACCCGCCGGATTCGCTCACACGAGGTTTGTCAGCCCACAGTCAGAGCCGGTCACAGTTATGATGGCATGGACCTAGATGGCTTACCAGTTCTTCAGATTTATGGCCGGTGTTTGGTGAGAAGATAGACCTCGAAGACTCAAGCTTGGATGAAATAGATACGCGACCAGAAGTTAATGCTTACGCTGTTAATACCAGACCGTCGGTGCCATCGCTGATTTATTGTGAACGGTTCAGCAGTCTCACAAAACTTCTACGTGTGACGGCATGGATCCTACCACATGTAAAGAAACTAAAAAAAGAAAGTGATAGAAGTGGGGCCCTTTCCGTGGAAGAAGTTCAGCAAGCAGAGCGCTACTTGCTTCGCGTCGAGCAACGAACTCACTTCAGTGCTGAAGCAGATTGCATCGCTACCTTGAAACCATTTCCGGCACAAAGTCCCATCGGGCAGTTGAGACTGGTTTTCGACGATGACGGGTTACTTCGAGTCCAAGGAAGAGCAGAGAATGCTGACGACTCTGACTGCTCTCGACATCCTATCCTACTGCCGAAGGACTCTCACCTCGGGAAATTGATAATCCATCATGCTCATGCAAAAGTCTTCCATGGAGGAGTCCGAGATACTCTGACATAAGTCCGGGAACGATTCTGGATTCTGAATCCGAGGCAGTCGGTGAACAAAGCAATACGACGGTGTGTCATCTGTCAACGCCTCCAAGCCAAAACAGTCGAGCAAGTGTTACCTTCGCAGCCCAAAGACCGCTTTAAGCAAGCCTCTCTGTTTCTGGGAACCGGAGTCGACTTTGAGGGACCCCTGTACTTCAAATCGCATTGCCAAAAGCGCTCCTATGTCGCCCTTTTTACGTGCGCAGCAACCAGGGCTGCTCACTTGGAATTAGTGGCAGACATGACAACGGAGAGTTTCCTGTGCGCCCTGCGGAGGTTCAGATCCAGACGTGATCTCTGTCAAACTGTGTATAGTGATAATGCAGGAACATTTGTCAAGACCACCAAGGAACTTCAGAAGCTTTGGAGAACGATCAGAAACCTGGACGTGCTTGCCTTCTTCTCATCCTCGGAAATTGTACGGAAATTCATATGCCTGAGCACTCCCTGGTGGGGTGGGTTTTACGAGAGGCTCGTACAGTCTGTAAAAAGCTGTTTAAAGAAGATGCTTGGACGGCGGCTTGTTCACGAGACAGTTGTCCACGCTACTAAGAGAAGTGGAGGCCATCGTGAATTCGCGTCCTTAAACTAACGATTTCAATGACGTTGAGGAACCATATCCTCTGACTCTAGCAGAGTTCCTCGTCGGAAGGCGACTGACAGAATTACCACCTTACGACCCAACAATCAACACCGAGTTGACCGCCGATTACCTAAAGAATCTTCGGCGCAAAAGCGAAGAAGGTTGGCAAGCCTTCTCGTGACGTTGGTTCAAAGGGTACCTTAATAAGCTTCGGAATTTCCCATCTAACAAATCGAAAAGGACAGATTTATTCAAGAAGAACCGCATTGTTCTACTAGGTGAACGACAGCGGCCACGGCACCTGTGGACCTTGCCGCGAATCGATGAGTTGATCGCCGAAAGAGACGGTATTGTCAGATCCTGCTATCTAGGTTTGCCCTGCGGCACTACCGTCAAGTGCCTCGTACAGATGCTGCACCCTTTGAAAGCCACCTAGCGTCATCTGTCGGCGGGGGAGACTGTTGTGACTTCCTCATATTCACCCCTCCTAGCAGACGACGCTGATCATCATCGTTTTCATCATGCTCTTCACGAGCTGCCGCATGCTCTCTTGGCTGCGTCGGCTCACGCCACTTTTACCAGATGCCATTAAAGCCTTATCCTCTTCAGGCGTGTCGCTCCGCTTCTTGAGCATCGCGCCGCAGCTGGAGGACCTAGAGGTCGAACACTCGTTACTCAAACAATCGCTGCTACCAACTTTTCAATATTTTGTACCTTCTCGGCACTTTTTTACGGTTAGAAAATGAAATTTGTGAGAGTACAGAAACGCTACTATTTTCTTAGCTTGGTTTGCATGCGAGCCCTAATGTGCCACGTTTACTATTTCTAGACATTGTTTTACAATCATTTTTATATTGAAGGTGTTGGAACAAAGGGTACAGAATAGTCCAAAAATAGTCATATAGCCAACTGACAATTATTTCCGACAACTTACAATAATAAGTAGCCCAATATGGGTATTTATAGCCAAACTTCGAAACTATGACGAGCGCTCGCCGTCTCTCTCAAATAGACATCTGCAGTTCTGGAACGTTGTCACCACTACGAGCAGTCAATGCCTCACACGCACCTCCCACCCGATCATCTGCGCCGCCACGTGTACTTCCCAAACCTGCTCGTAGGCTCCTTGCTCCGCACCTCCCCTAATACTTCTTGTACAAGTATTTCCCCCTCTTACCTTTACGGCGGCTATTTTTGTGCGGCACCCGGCACGGCATGAGCTAAAGCTTAAACAGCTCCGCCATTAAAAAGGCAGAAGCAGAACAACCAGGTGAGTAAAATATGCTTGCATGCCGAGGAAAGAAAACTGCAGTACACAACCGCAAATGGTAATCCAAGACAAACAATTTTAAAACGAACGCCCGTTTTTCAAAAAGCCATTTTGGGCTGGCATTGATCATTGGTTTTGGAAGCGTACTGTTTGTAACAAGAATTGGCTGCGTCACGAAAAAAATGTTATTTAAATTGCGGTGGCATGGGTCTGTTCGTGTGTGTGTTTGCGACGATTGGTGTAAATAATCTTTTGATTAGAATACAACCGTATCAATTTTCATAAGTGCAAAGTCCCTGACTAATTGGTGAGCAGGTAACGTTATAAGAGCCCGAATAATAAAGGCACAGTTTAGCACATCAACAGAAAGAGTACAATATTTTTTTTCTTTTGGTTGCGAGAACGTTCGCATTTCTTCCCAAACGCTATATTCTAAGGAAGAACGGTATTGAATCGACTGTCTGGTTTGTTTCGGCTGCAAATTTCTTTCCGGAAAATTAATTCACAAAAAGAGGCAAGAAACTTATTCTGACCTAAATATTGCCACTGAATATCCTATCGGTGACAACATTTTGTAGGTCACGGCGACCGTGGCCGGAACAGGCGACCGTGGCCAAGCAGAAGTATTGCGGCTGCAGCTATCGGCTGGTAGTGGGGCAAAAGACAAAGAGGGGATGTTTCGCTGCTGACGAGCTAAGCTTGTGGAACGCGGTGGTGGCGTTCCACAAGCTGAGCTTTTCATATACGCGGCAGACGGGTAAACATAGCAGCTATTGAGGCGCCAACTATGGGCGCTCATTAGCGTCATGACGCTTAACATCTCCTAGGCGGCAGCACCATCTGAATGTTTGAGGGAAGGACATTGGGCACGTTCTTACAGCTTTCTGGAAATGACTGCGTGGCTCAGTCTGTAGAGCGCTTCACACCACCCGTTGTGGCCAGAGTGACCGTTGGTTATTAACCTGGTGCCGCCGCATCAATTAAACTTTTCTAATGGTATCACTTTCGTGAGGGATATGACGTCGGTGAAGATTTTGTACCTCGGCTTAAAACGCTTTCGTGTTAAAATACGAGACATCCAGACAGCTGAATAGAAGACACAAAAAAGGGTTTTGACGTACTTTCCCTGCTGCTCGTGATTGGGCGAGCAATCCCGAGCGGGCACCCGCATGTGACGCTGTATATATGCCTTCGAAAACGAAAGGAGCTGTGCGGGACAACAATAGGACTAGTCATGAAGGGGACCGGTCAAACGGGACTATTCCCTGAAGTAAACTGCGGAAACTGTAGTGACATCGAGTGAAGGGAAAGTGTTCTATTCGGCCGGAACTATTTCTCGCTGATTCCCCGCTGTTAAAACCGCCACTGATGACTTGAATAACGCTGTAATATATCATGCTCAACACATTGGTATGCCTCATTTCTATTTTCAGTGCATGGAGTGGACACATAACCCCAATACACACACGCTCGCACACAGGCTTACAGCCGTTTGTGTTGGGGGTTGCTAGCCTCCCTGTCTGTCCCCACCCGTAAAGCTGATCCCTTAGGCTGCCATTTTTAGACGCGAAAACACACGCTCGCACGCACACTTACAGCCGTTGTGGCAGCACATCCCAAGCCTGAAAATGCACCAACGCCCTGGTGTAGCCAGGATTTTATATTGTTGGGGGCGTGCTAGGCTTCCTTCCTGTCCCCACTCGTAAAGCTGATCCCCTTAAGCTACCATTTTTACTTTTAAGATGGTCGAGTGATTGTTACTCATTCAAACAACGTGAAGCTAGTTAACAAAGTACCATGTGGGGAGCTTTCTTCCGGTCCAAATATCCGCCCGGGCTGATGAGCGGAATAGGCGGAAGGGGTTCCAACACAATAAGCGCGGCACATGTACGCCGTCAGAACAACTTCAAACGCCTACCACTCCCTGCGGGTTAACTAGACTTCCGATCTTTGTAATGTCAAGAGCCCAAACAAACATCTCACATTCTTGTCACTGCAGTCATCGACCAAGGCTGTGGTTATTTATCAAATGTATTTTTATATTCCGTAACGCGACTTTTCGGAGCTGCCTCGCAAGGCACTGGAAGTTGCGTAAGGGCTGCGGAAAAAGCGAAAAAAACTGATTTGAGAGGCACGCGTCCCCCGTGGACAAAAAGATAAAAATGTTGCCTCCCCTGCTCCCTTTAGCTGTGCCGTCTGTATCCTCGGCACAAAAAAGATAGGCGATCTCCGGTTAAAAACACATGTGGGTTGCACAGGACTGTCAGCCTAATGCTGGTATATGCTCTGCTGCCAGCTGTTGCTCCGAGCCTCCAGAGCTTCTCAAACGAGCTGGAAGTTGGTCGTGGGAGACACGCCAGAGACAGCGGAATAAACAAGGCAACGAAAACGGCACAAGATGCAGATTTGTATAAATGAAATAAGGAGATAAAGGGAAATGTCGCCCAGCCTTCTTAATTTCTTTAAATAGTGAAGAGAGGGCCAGAAGAACACACTATATGGGCTGGAGACTGAAAGCTTTATCTTGTGCGTGCGATTCCCGCACGCGCAAAAAAAACAAAAAAACACTGGCGTTGTGTTCGCGCGAATCGAACTCCTAGATGCCGGTACGCCCCCCTCCTCCCCCCCCCCGCATGCCTCCCTCCGCCCGCGAGAAATATCAGGGCAGAATATTTTGACTCGCTGAATTCTCTATCCCTGGACACGTCACTGTGCAAAATTAGTCTTTTGATGTAGGAGTCCGGTAAAACGCAGTTTTCGTATTGACCGCCTAATTGGAACACTATGTTCAAATGAGTTAACGTTTGAAGCGTAATATGACTCTGGTGTAGAAACTTAAAAATTTCACTGATTTTCAGGTTTGTCGTGTTACCTGAACGTTTCATTATGAGCGTTTTATTAACGTTAAAGTTCCAAAGGCGATTTACCGTTATGCATTTAGCATTGTAACAATGCTGCAAAATGCTCGTACCAATCACTCATTTGTTGTGCAGGCGTATGTACCGCGGGTGGATGTATTAAAGTTTTCGTTTCTAGTGCGATCTATTGTTGATTGGAATGCGCTTCCTCCCGAGGTGTTTACAGGATGTAGATCCTCACAGGACTTTCAACGACGGCTGGACTTGTTTTTTGCCTAATAGTGTGTATTGTTCACTTGTTCACTTCCCACCCCTGCCACAGCCCGCATGGGCTAGCAGTATTGTAAATAAATAAAAATAAATAAAATGCTGCAATAAAGAAGTGCCTGTAATGTTTCTTTGTAGTATATATATATATTATACTTAAGTTTCTACTTTTTATGTTTAAGAAATATGTGCTATACATGCCCTGATTGTTATTTTATTGTTCGGCTGTGTACATTACGTTATAGTTACGTCCTTAGCATGGTAGTTGTGTTACTATTTCTAACGCTGATATTAATTTTCCTCCTGAAATTCATATCAATATTAGGAATAAAACGTTAACAAGAAGATTTCATTTAAACGTAAAAAATGACGTTTCGAACAAGGCATAACTATTGAATGTTTATTTTATGTGTTACGTTAACATTGCCATATAACACGTAAGGTTATTTAAAGTTTCGTAACTTCTAGATAATTTTATAATATTGTTATTTTCTACGTGTGTACCAGCTAAACTCTTGGTATCGTGCATAGGTAGAGACGACTTACGGAGCACAGGTCACTATCTCCACAAGCACACTAAGGGAAACAAACGTTTGTTCTTATCCCGTGGCTTCAAATGTCTGTCATGAAAGAGTGAACAAAGGGTGTCTAATATTGTTTTTTCTGCCCATTCACGCGTGCATGTGTGGTTGCCAGATCTATATAGGTAGTGGCACAGAAAGGGAGTGGAAGACAAAATGTCCGACAGTAATTGACTGCGGGATGTGTGTTGCCTTGGTGGTCAACACTAGTGGAGACATAAAATATTCACCTGAAACGTCTTGGGTTTGAATTTGAAAGACGTGTACACCTGTTGCAAAAGTACCGCCATCTATCGAAACAAAAAGTAAACAAGCACGCGAAGCCATATTGGGGAATGCGGTCGAGGGATTGCTTGACACGGAGCGTGTCAGGCGCTTTCTACGCTTGGCGATCCGTTTATTTTCACATTTAGGCGAAGCATTACGTGCGACGAGTGGTCTGTGAACCTTTCTCAGCACACATCTCCGAGCGATTTATTAAATACGAATTCTGCATCGAAAACACAGTCAGAGAGGAACCAAAGTGTGGTGGTTCAACTGGTGTATTGATTGGAGACTTGGTTGGTTGGTTCCAGAGAAGTAGAAGAGGAAGACGGAGCGTGTCGGATGCCCACCGCCGTTCGGTGGTGCGGTCGGTATAATTTACGCTGTTCCTGCTAACTTGGCCATCACCAACTTTTAATCAGTTAGTACTGCTACGTTACCACTTCTTCCTGCGAAATTTCAAGCTAATTGGTCCAGACGCTGACTCCCACCTCTTGACCTCCGGTAGGCACGGTCCCGCCGCGTTCGGCCATGGCTACCGCTACGGGGACGCACAACCTACCACCAACTGAACAGCACCTGAAGGATGTACGTAAGCGCAAGTTCAGTCATAAAATTTTTGATGGCTCCGCAGCCCTTCTAAAACGCCGCAATTAGCGTCGATAGCATCGGAGGACAACGGTGATGGTGGCGCATGGACGACTGTTGTTCACCGCCGCAGCAAGCCGCCGCGCCATACAGCAGAAGCTTGCACTCGTATGTCAAAACAGAAATTTGTGGTGCTGCTTTGTACTAAAAACAACGCCAGCATCTCCGCTACCTCGCAACGTGGACTGGCAGCGGTCATAGCCAAAGTAGCACCGCATACTTCATTGAACGTACTCACATCGACTCGCGTTGACCTTCGACGCAACTCCGCGACAGTCACGTTATATAATCAGACTCATGCGCAAAACCTGTGCGGAATTGAGTTCGACGCACAGATTCTTACGTCACACGGCTGCTCGCGCGGAGTGATCCGGGGGGACCCGAATGACACTGATGAGGACATGCGCATTACTACAACTTGTGAATTGGCAAACATTCTCCACATCAAACGCGTGGGTAGGACCGACTATGCTCTGGTCACATTTGACACCAGCCATCCACCTAAGATTGTGAGAATTATTTCGAATTATGTCCTGTGAAACCGTATACGCCCCGAACGTTGGTTTGTAACCGATGTCACAAGAATTGGCACCTCCAGATACACTGCCTAAATGCGGCTGTCGGCGTAACCTGCGGAAGAGGTCATGAAAACGAGGCCTGCGTAAACGCGACTCCTTATTGCAATTTATGCCATACGGAAGGGCACACAGCACGTGATCCTCTATGCCCAACAAAGGCTAAAAGGTGCGGGAGCGCATAGAGCACAAAGTGCGTAAGCATGCAAGAGACTCCAAGGCAACAAATAATACGGCACCACCCGACCTTGCTAATAACATTGCTTTTCCGTCGCTAGAGAGCAAAATAAATCCGACAGCACCGATAAGGGGAAGAATACACCCCGTCTGTGAGACCGAGGTAATGATTGAATCTTTTACTGAAATGTCTGAGCAGTCCGCAGCATCTACGTCGACCACAGCTTCGAGGAAACAGGTTTCTCGGACCAACAGGTTACCACGCCAGGCCAGGCAACCACACATGCCAGACAGCATCAACATACTGCGGCAAGAGATCGCCTCCCAGCGACGCCATCTACAATCTCTTCAGAAGCAACTACAGAAGCAACTTGACCTAGCCCTTGCTGACGAGAAGATGGAGAGCGAAGGCCAAACGAGCCAGTCATTACAGGAATGCTCGCCCTCTCGAACACAGACGCCACACTGTGCCGCAGGCTCGGGATTTCCGTGCATTGACCTTCCTACGCTGGTGAGATCTATATAACGGGAACGTATGCCGTATCTGAAGGCAAAAGAAGTTACTGCTATTGAAACAGAGCAAAGCTCGAAGTTACATAGCGGGGAGAACAACCATGTCCAACAGCGATAAACTGTTGCTACTGCAATGAAACTGTCGTGGAATCCGGGCGGCGGCACCCGAACTATATGAGCGCATCAGAAGCATGGATACCAAACCATTGGCGGTTTTGCTCCAAGAAACACAGGGAACCGGCCCCAGTCTGTACTGCTACAGAGCGTACACGGCACCCAGTATTACACGTTCATCCCGGTCAGACCCATCACAAACTGTCGTCGAATGCCAAACAATCATTTGCGTTTTAAAGACAGTAGCCCACTGCCAGATACCAACTGCCGCTTTTGGTAACGACACCCAAGAGGTGGTGGCTGTTCGGTTCCGTGTTGGACGCTGCAACTTCACGGTTGCCTCCACATACGTGCGCCCTCGCACTGCCCAACATGCTTTCACGAGGGTCAACTTCTCCTGGATGCGGCGCCTTCGCGCGTTTTACCCTCATGACGCAGCGGTATTCGCTGGAGATTTTTATGCAGGGCACAATGCCTGGGGGTATCAAATTTGGCGCAGTCGAGGATTGCAACTTCTGGAAGACGCTGACGAGGCGGAGCTACACCTTGTAAACGACCTTAGTCACGAAACTCGACGAAGACAGAACCCTGCACATCGTGATATCGTTCCAGACTTGACATTGCCAACAGCCAATGCTGTGGCCACCTGGTCTCGCGAGCCGACACCGTGGAGCAGCGACATTTACCCCATCTGGATCCAGCACTCCGGTATAGAAAAGAAGTGTCGGAAACACGTGCTCTACACGAACTGGCAGCGTTTCAGAGACCTACTTATCCAGCCGACAGGACACGACGGACCAGACAAACCCTGCCCAGAATTAATAGATCGCATCCTGGAGGCGGCGAAAGCCGCTACTAGCATTTCAGAGGTTGAAGGAGACTCCCCACCTGCGGATCGTCACCTGGTCAACCTTTGGAAGCACAGGGATGAACTGGAGGAGATGTACATTGCCGGTGGCCACACGTACCACGACTTGGTGAAAATACGGCAACAAACCGCGAAGATCCGCCTTTATGCAAAACTACTCGCTTGCAAGCGCTGGGAAGAGTATTGTGAAACGTTTTCACGACATACATTAGCAGGAAAGCTTTGGTCAACGTTCCGGTCTCTTTGTAGACGCGGTAAGCTCCAAGGAACGGTGCAGGCGGTGAAGCTCCGCACCGGGATGGATCAGAAGCTCTTCGAAAGGAAATCGGCTTCTATCTTTTTCCCGCAACCAGTAACCCTGCCTCCTCCGGTTATATATGCTCCTCTCGAGGTGGACAAATCACAGCCTATCGAGTCTTTGTTCACTATTGCCAAACTTACGGCAGCTTTGGAGAAAATCAATGTTCGTAGTGCACCTGGGAAGGATGGAGTCACGTGGACAATGCTTCGGAACCTTTCCGCGCCTTTACGGGGGGAGTTTCTTGATAAGATAAACGAAATTTGGATAAGCGGACAGGTGCCGGCAGCTCTAAAACATGCTGTAATAGCTCCCATTCTGAAACCAGAGAAAGACCCGTCAGATATGGCCGATGTTCGACCTATCTCACTTACGTCTACCCTCTGTAAGATAATGGAACGGATGGCAGTGACCAGACTGAATCACCACCTCGACGAGGAAGCTGAGTATTTCCACCCCTGTCAAACTGGGTTCCGGCACAATCTGGGGACGCATGATTCCCTGTTGCTCCTGCGGCGTATTCTACGGAAAAGAAATCACAAGCGCCCGCACGTCATGGTTGCGTTGGATCTCCGCAAAGCTTATGACACAGTCACTCACATAGCTGTTCTTGAAGCGCTGGCGCTTCAAGCGCTGGCGCTGAACCAGTCCTAGACTGAACAATTTTGTTCGGAGTTTCTTGGCTAACTGGACTTTTGAAATCCGCTCTGGACGCCGCGACACTCTACACTTTGATAACCGTTCAGGAGTTCTACAGGGGGCCATCCTATCTCCAACTCTGTTCAATTTGGCCATGACTAAGCTTGTGCGAGGAGTTGTAGCTATCCCCGGCGTCCACGTCACGGCATATGCCGATGATGTCACTATATGGACCGAAGCTGCGGATCATTCCTCGACAGAAAGCGCTGTGCGTAGTCTGCAACAAGCTCTTGATACGTTCACTAGTCTCCTCCCCGCTACAGAATTGGAGGTTTCCTTGGCAAAAAGCAACTTTATTATAATTAGAGGTAGACCAGAAGAGCAAGCCCTAGTTGCTTTCACCATGGGAGGTCAACACTTCAGCGGGCCCCAGAAGGGTGGATAAGAGTGCTGGGCATTCCAATCCACGAGTCCGGAGGAGCTTCAGAATGGCTTCGACAGTTGAAGGCGCAATGGACTCCTCTGCTAAGTTTAATCCGAAGAATTTCCAATACCTTCTGTGGAGCGTGCCAAAACATCGCCCGCCGACTAGTTCAAGCCATTCTGGGGAGCAAAGCCTGCTACGGGGCTCTGTGCTTCCGTCTCACGAAACGTGAGACAGAACAGCTCGAGACGCTTTACAGGGCAGCCCTTCGTGTCATCACGGGGCTTCCGCGACACACGAAGGTCACTGAGCTGTACCGCTATGCTGGCCTTCCTACTCTCGAAGAAACGGTCCTTGCCCGGTACCGAAAAGTCTCCGATCGCCACAAGCTCACACCGCAAGGGCGCTGATTACTGACCGCTGATGGCCATATTGCACCGGCGGACACGACACTTATAAAGAAGCATATCCCGCCAAGGGAGGACACGCTTGTTACAGCGCAACAACCTGCACCCTCGAAAACTAAGCGTCGGAGGCACACGTCACAGCGGACCTCGCTATTTGTAGCCGGTGCTACTTCATGGAGAAGTACAACACTCGAGATAGCTGTGGACGCGTCTTTGCGGGCAGAGTCCTGTATGGCGGAAGTAGCCGCTGTGTCCAACTCCGATGAACTCCAAAGCATTCGACTAATATCGCTGGACGCCGACCACGATATAACGGAACTTGACATTTTGCCATAGAGGAAGGTATTAATTTGCACGCCAGGTTGTCACCGATCACCCAGAACGGCGTTACGACCGGGTGGAAATAATGACTGAGTGCACTGAGGCATTGAAATGCCTCATTGGTCCACCCAGGCAAAACAGCACCGCCCACGCTATCAAGCAGAAATGCGAGGAACTTAGGGCTGACTCTGTAGTACTGGTAACGGTACGCTGGATTCCTGGCCATCAAGGGCACCCAGGAAACGAGAAGGCTCATGAACTTGCGAGCGAGGCTTCTTTACACCGTTCCCAGTTCATGCTTCCTGTAAGACCATATACGCTGCTTACTGATCCAGATGTGGAGCGCCGCCGTCGACGTAATCGAAGGAGGCAGGAATTGGCCACTACTATTCCCCGATGCGACGACCCCACACCCCCTGGTCTACCCCGAGGTGCTCAGGTGTTCCTCAACCGGGCGCGGTCGGGGTACGCATATACAGATGACGTGGTTTCTCGATGGCGGAATCACGCTCCGCAACCTACATCCCACGATGGAAACCTCTCTAACAGTGGTTCCGCTGCAACGTTTCCTAGACCAGTCCATTGCTTTTCCTGCAAGAAAGAAGTGACCCCCACAATCCGCCATCTCGTCTGGGACTGTGGGGCATTCGATCGGCTTCGCGGCAAATATCGTCCCGCCTTGGTCCTCTCCTATGAGACCAAGCTACGTTGGCTGCGTTGTGGCACTTCGTTTGCGAGGCACCCATGGACGGACATTATTAACCCCCTCCCTTAAGCCTGCGGCCTCAAGCCATCCAAATAAAACATTTGTCGGTCTGTCTGTTGGTTTCAGAAGAACGGCTCATGGCAACTCAGGGGATTTGCCAAGAAATGGGAGCAAACACAGAGCAAGCTTTTGAAAGCTGTTGCCTTCTTCTTGTTGTTCTTCTCCTCCTCCTTATTTTGCTTTGAGAACGCAAACACTGGGAATACATCCGTGGGGATTTGCATTGTGCGGGTTTCTCAGGCAGTCAATTCTTAAACGCTTGGAAGCGATGCGGGCGGTCCTAAGGCGTAAATTAGGGAGGAGCTGTCCGCTGCAATATACCGATGCGCTTAGGATCCGCTGGGACACGGAGAAAACCTGAAAAAAAAACAAATAATAAAATACATTGCACACCTGGAAACGTTTTTTAACAGCGGAGCCGTTGTAGCAAGCCGTAATGTGTGGCGCCTAGCGTGGAACGCTTCTGACGTGTAAGGCCGGGTTCAGACTCTGATCGCAACAGTCGTAATCACTTTAAAAGGTGATGTCATTTCACGTCTCAGCTAGACAAACTGCGTGACCCGCCGTTTTTTTACGTCCGTAGATCACGATATGGGTTTTGCGTCCATAGACTGAACATAGCATAAGCCGCTAAACATTGGTAATAAATAAATAAATAAAATATAAATAAATAGGTAAATAAATAATAAACAAATAAATAAATAAATGATAAATAAATAAATAAATAAATAAATAAACCAAAAATACATGTACGAGCGCTGGTGATCGCATGCCTCGCGGCGACCGCCGTACGTCCCCAGCGCGTGCGGAGGCTTCCGGATGAGGGAATCTTGTTGCATAGAAAACAGCTTCACAGCTGGTGCAACACCTGCTCCACGGAATCTCGCCGGGCTTCTGGGAAAGCCCCCAAGCGTCGTGCACGTAGCGCGGCCGCTGCGCAACAGCTGTCGTCAAGCCCTACCGCGCATGTAATGCTTGGCACCAGTAACGCGAAGATATAGATGCACACGACAATGACTACTACTAGAACAGTTGAAAGCGACGACAAAACATGTAAATATACAAGTTTAAACGTGTACAAATACGTGGCGATGTGTCCTTCAGGGCTCACGTAGAAAGAAATCTTGCAGCCTCGCTGTGGTTCAAGCCTTGCGTAACTAAGTGAAAGTATCGCGAGCTTATTTTTTTTCTCTCCCATATCTCAGTGCATGCTTTGCCCGCCTGAACCTGCTTACTTTTGGTCTAGGAGGTGTATTTAGGTTACCATCTTCTCGAAACCCATATTTGGTTCCCAATAGCAAGTTGACTTTTCTACCACGCTCCGATGTGCTAAGTGTTTAAAAAATGCCATCTTTTCGCAAAGAAAGTTGACAGAAGCGCGAAAGCTACAATTGCGCCCAATCGATGGTCATGCCTTCAAAGACCCAAACACAAATAAAGACCAAACCCATGCGATTATTTCTCGCGGACTAAGTAAACGCATCCATGAATGATCAAAACGTGTACTGATACGTGGTTTATATTGGATGCATGTATTATCTTCTCTAGACATGTCCCTTATTCGCGATTCTCAAGTAACCGTGTTGAGAGCGTGGCAGCCCGGTTTCTCTCACGCGCATGTGTCCGGGCATATTATCAGAGCTTTCCGGTCGACCTACCGGTCTATGGACAAGTGGATTAGTTTTTCAACAGAACGCCATGGGTCCCACAAAGAAAGCTATTCCTTTATTAGCTCAGTGCAACACTTCGTCGAGCATTAGAACATTATGAGCTCTTCTCACATTTACATGGAGCCCTACACGCCACCCCGTGGAACTGACCTCCCCAGTGTGCCCGCTCGCTGGGAAGAGGTCTTGCTGCGGAGGCTTCGAGTTGGGGTGGCGTTATCCCCAGCAGTTACTCACGCTTGGCCTGCCCGATACCACACCCCGTTTGCGGACACCTGCCCCTTCTGTGAGAGTCCTGCTCCAGAAGCTGACGTTGAACACCTGTTGTGGACTTGTTCAGGTCTTAGAAACGCCAGAATCCAACACCTCCGAGGCACAGGGCTCCATCCTGGGAGGCCCCCCGATCTTAAGCGTTGGATATGGGGACCCCACTGTCGCCCCAGTACCGGTCTCTTCTTGGCTTTCCGCGTGCAACTGGTGCGATGTTGTACCTATAAACCTCCCTGTTATGCCGTAGGGCAATCTATCACATTAAAAAAAATCCCCGCACCTCCCCGAGGGGGATTGTGAGGATGCAGAAATGCATTGGGTGCACCGATGAGTGTGATGCGAATAATGGCGAAGAGAGAGGCGAGAGTGTGAGCGTAATCATTTATTTTTTCTTTTCCCACACCCGTCATTTCCGCTTCGTTATAGAGAAGCGTCTTCGAGACCGCGTTGAACGCAACCGCCAACTGCAGAGGATCGTTCACGTCAAAGTCGTCGGGAATCGTTTCGAACTCACCGTCAGCATCATAGACGTTGTCTTCCTGCGGTTCCTCTCGTTCGCCGCCGCCATCGAAGTGATCGAGCCGACTCCAATCGACCCGAACGTTGATGGCGCGATACAGCGGGGTGTGTTCCAGGGGCTTGAGCCAAGCCAGGATGTTGCCGCGCTTCACCAACCCGCGCTTGTACGTTGCCGGACTCACCAGACTCCGCTTGATGTGAACGTCGAACGCAACGTCCTCGGGTACCATGCGAGGAAGGCACCGCACAACCTTCGATACGTCGATGGGCACGTTCACCGCCTTTCCCTTGATTCCAAACTGCCCTTGCCTCGAGTCAGCCGCCTGATTCTCATGAAGGGGTGTCGAGGCGCGATGAGCCACTCTTCGACCGGGTTCAGATCGGGAAGATGCGCCGGCCGAGGAGGATAACGGTAGCCAAAACTCACGCAGCCCTCCTCTTCGCAGCTTTGTGTTCTTCTCCTTCTTCTTCTTCAGCGGTTCCCCTACGGGAAGATGACGATGGGGGTTGAAGGCGAAGCTATCTCGTGATGGATTGTTTGGTTGGCCAATCCCTAGGAGCATCATGCCACAATCATCATCAGACGCGCTGCGCACCCCGGCCAAGGGACGCACGAAAACCCCCGACTATAATGCATTTCTGCATAAAAACCTGATAATCTTTGCTACCACACGAACTTGTGTCATGCACGAAAGCGGGTGTTGGGGATAGTGTCTACCCAAGAGCAACTTCCGGCTGCAGTGTGGGTGCACACTACCGCTTAGAAAATTCTTCTCGGAACATTTTAACTTGAGAAAAAAGGCTAACACCAACCAGACTGCGACTAGGGGTAAATCATCAGTACAATAGTTACTGCGTACGTTAGTTGCGCTACTATTGAAGCTACCCACAAGTTGTAAATCTCGCGGATCCCATATTTCCTACAACGTTTAGCAAACGAAAGAATGCGTAGTAAATATATAAAAGAGCGCCGAACGTCCAGAATAAAAAAGAAAACTCGGGCGCGGAAAGGTGAACGGGAGATTCGGAGTTCATCCCGCATGACGAAGTACTAGCCGACCGATGCAGTTCGCCCTAACTACCACGAGGCAGGCAGGAGTGCTGCACGGCAAATACAGGGAAATAAAACAGCTCAATTTGGGAGCTTTTTATTCCTGGACATAATATTCGTTTTGTGGCTATGTATGCGATATAGTTGTTATATTACAGCTGGAACGGAACTCGACCCCCGCAAGCGGCTTCCCGCCAGCATCGAATTATGCTTCCGACGGTAAATAAAAACGTGTTTACGCTATTTCCGTGGTCATCTTTGGATCATCTTTGTGTACACCAAGGTACGCAGCAGCATTTGGGCATTTTTAACAACGATAATAGGTCACGTGCGTGTCGCTAACCCCGGGCTACCATGCATACTGCGGTATCGGGAGATCCGGGAGTACCTTAACATGGCAGAAGCGCACGCGGCCACCGAAAGAGGGCGCCATTTTTTGCATAAGGTCTATTACGCATACATGGCCCGGCGGTTCTTCCTCTTAAGTCTCCTTTCTCGTATCTCTTATGGGGCGAAAACTTTCTTTACTGTAATAAAACATGTCTCTAGCTTTACTGGAACAAAGCATTTCCGTAATCTTCAGAGGAACCGAACGGTTGTAAAAGAAGGCTGCAAAAGTTTCTGATTGCCTCACGGTGCACTTCCCCGAATACCCAGTGCTATTGTACCAACCTAACGTAATTCAAGTGGCAGCAATCGACGGAAACCTGGACGCCATGCGCACCTGCGTTTGCTTTGGCGGGCATCGAATATACAACATTCCGGGATCATGCATCGCATCGCTCTCATTGTCTGCGCGCCCATTCGAAGTTACCTCGGAAAATTCGAGTACGCAGTTGCCGTTTTGAAGGAGAGCATTCCGGTTGCGTAGACACTGCTCCTCATTCCAGAGTGAAATTGCTGCGAAGCCATGAGTCAGGGTTTCATAAACCTAGCCTCCCTTTCTCTTAAGCAGGCCTCGATGCTCATTCCTGAGAGGCAGAAAGGAGGGCTGCATCAGTTCTTCACGGTGAGTACAAAATGGCCCCCCGCAGGCCACGCCACCTTGACCTTGTGGAATGTTGCAACGCCGCCTTTGCATACTCCACAACCTGACGACACATTGTGCACGGAACAGCAGGATTTCGGGAGTTGGGTGCTTACTCGTTTCACCATAGGGTAGTCTCTATAAGCATAGAAAGTCAACATTATTAAGGCAGCAACCTTAGGATAGTACTGTTGAAGACTATGGGAAATAGCGTGATGGTGGGGCGTTTGACTTCAGGCAGACACGTGTGCGAATGCGACGCGTTTCTGCAGGCGTGTTTTCAGTGTTCAAAATCGTCCCCATAGTCTTCATGCGGGCTCCTGGCCGGTGTCGGAGGAGTTTACGTGCGGACACGCATCCCTCCCCGCATACGCTTCAGGCCCATTAGTTATGGTGGTGCTTGTTTGACTGCGGTTAGTAGCCACAACGTTTCAATTTTTGGTTGTGACGGGCATAGACGACACTGCACGTGTCTCTGTGTACTGAGGTTTTGAAAAAAATATCGGCACTCCTAACTCCTTACCTAATTAATGGCTAATGGCGGTAGTTGTATTTTTTCTGGAACCTGTTATATGCACGTCCACCAGTCGAAAGAGGGCACACCCATCTTAACGGCCCGATTGTATATTATTCAGTTTAAATCGAGCTTAGTCACTCCTATTTCGCCATACGCATAGAGACTTGCGGTGGCATCCCTGCTTTCCACCGTTCTAAACAGGTGTCTGCGGTATGAACAGTAAATGGCTTCATCATCACCATCATCATCATCACCAGCCTATCTACGCCCACTGCCGGGCAAAGGCCTCGCTCATTATTCTCCAATTATCTCGGTCCTGTGCCAACTGTGACCAATTTATCCCCGCAAACTTCTTGATCTCATCTGCCCATCTAACTTTCTGTCGCCCCCTGCAACGCTTGCCATCTCTAGGGATCCACTCTGTTACCCTTAATGACCAGCGGTTATCTTGCCTTCGCATTACATGCCCTGCCCACGTCCATTTCTTCTTCTTAATTTCTACTATATATGGCTTATAGGGGCTTATTGAATGCTTTGTTATATTTTGCTTCTTTTTACCTTTACGCACCCTCAACAACGTGTTATAGTAACGTATATAAGCAAACAGTATGTTTTGGACACTTAAAAAACCAGTTAAGGCTTTGTAGAGCGCTCGAACGCCAGCGACAGCTTCCAGAAGACGGACTGGGTTCTGCGTGCTTCCGAGCAACATTTACAAGACTCTGCTACGGGGGCATGCAGATTATCACCGCTGTCACCTCCGAACATGTCAAGCACAGGTTAATTTTATTTTCGTCTCCTTTAGATGTGATACAGGGCCAGTGAGATGTTGGTAGCCACTTGAAGCGCGTACAACGAATGCGGCTTCATTTGGAATATACACACACTAAAAATCTTTATTGAGTGTGGGATTTTTTACAACTCGTGACTACAACTTGTCCTTGTAAAGCAATATAAGCCACACAAAACGTTCAAAATACTGCCAAGCTCCATATCGTTAACTATATGCACAGTCACGTGTTTTAGCGGAATCCAAGGGACGAAAAAAAACCTGTTTAATAATAAGTTTGCGCAAGTCGGGAAGAAACAGAATAGCTCGTGCAGGAATGAAAAAAGCAGTGTATCGTCAGAAATGCTAGAGGCGTTCTTGCACACTTCAGCCAGGTAGACCTACTTCACCCAACTAGATGGCAAATCCACTGCTATGGCGAAGGACATCGCGGGGAGAGTGTATCTCTTAGCTATTGCTTAGTCAGACTGCAAAATCAGATCAAGGAATGAAGGTATCAGTAATCAAACCCACACACAAGCAGCGCGTTCTTGATTTCAACAAACTGGGGATTAGTCGGGAGCCGCATTTTTTGGTACAGACAGCAAGCAGTTTACAAAAGGTAAAGTACGTTATTTCAATAGTGTCGCATCTGCTAAGGCCGCCTCATTTCAGTTTGTGCTAGTTTATGCAGGACCTCTGTTCATATGGTGACTTGTAAAAGACGCGTTTAGCGGCAGGCACTCTTGCCCTATAATTCCGTCACCGTGATCCTCGCGGTGGATATGTGTAGCACATTTTAAGTGCCTGCCAGTGCTAACCTCAGGATAACACGACTCAGCCTTAAATACTTTGTCATGTGTCACCCCTGGAAATAATTTTGTATTTTCTCCCGTATTTCTTTCGTAAAACGTTGACGAAATTAGTGCCACATTTCTTGTCCACGGTAATGACTATCACCTGAGGTACGATACTGCCAAGCGTAACTTGAAGGCTTTCAGGTTTGAAAGCTTCCGAGATCATGTAAGCGCAGGAATTACCAGCTGCATTACAGTGTATAACCGCAGCATGACCATATAAGAAAGCGATGCTTACAGAGTGCAGTGAATTTACAATCAGGTTGATGCACACGGCGGCTTCTGGACACTGGTCCGTAACACGCACCTGGCGCTTATTCATGCCGAATGTATCATACATTGATCAGGTTAGTAACGTTAGCATGTCCGTAAATAAACCGCATTTGCGAATAGGGTGACCGCTTCACATTACTATCAATTTCAAACGACGCAAACGGTACGTTTGGGTAGTGCACTTGCCCCAAAAGCAGCGGCGACCGTGGGGGTGGGGCGGGGGGGTCAGCTGTTTTCAAAACAGGTCGTTAAAATGATTTCAGTGGCTCCTCTACAGGCAGCACTAGAGGTGTGCAATCTACATTAAACAGTATTCATGCTTTTAGTTTCTATACTTCATGGTATTCCACATTATACCTACCTTATCGTCTACCTAAAATTCTTTCATCTAGCAAAATCAACCTTAAAAAAATGAGCCACCAACTGCCTTTACACATTTTATTCCGTGTTATTCCACCTTACTCCGTCTTGCTCAGCTGAAGCTACCTTTTTACACCAGCCGCCCTAGGGTAACCCACCTTAAAATCCACCTGCGACTACTACTCTATTGTCGTCATCCTGTTTGTGTTCGCTAGAGGATGATTGCCTCTCCCACCATTTTATTGAAATCTACTGTGCGCTACATGAGACCAACTTTTTTCCAAAGTATTCGTTGTGCAAATCTCAATGTAGCAATCGGTCGACCCTACTGAGTTTACGGTATACAACCAGCCACTGTATTAAGAGTATCGCGAACCGACCGGATCTCTATAAAGGCAATGACGTGACAGGTCCATTTCCAATTTCCTCGCTTGATTTGGCCAACAATGCCTTCCACACCAACCCTGTTCCACAATGCACAGAGGTGTTCTGTTATCCCTAAAAGGGAACCCGAGCATTCCTCTTCATAGTCCATTCAGCACACCTAAGTTTCCTGTTAAGTCGGTTAGTGATATCCCAAGTATGTGCCTAGCACACTATTGCTGAAACATGGCGTTGGTTATATACCCGCCTTTTGAGGGACAGATGAAGCTTACTTCTCGTGATATTCCAATTTCTACCAAAAGCAGCGCATGAACACTTAACTGCCCGAATTCGGTTTCATTGTGTGGTAAATACCAGTAAAGTATTCTGTGACCTAGTTTGAACTCCGTACGTTCGCATAGAGCGGTATTTTAGTAAAGCCGTTCTGAAACACGCCGCACCAGCCCTCGGAGCACCTAGTGGATGTCGCCTAACTAGTCTCCAGAGCAGGTAACTCCCGTATGTGACGTCGGAGCCAGTGCTCTCGTCGCACGCGCCGTCCCTTTTAAGTAGCCCTTTTCGTGCAGCCCCATGTGAATCTGCAGCGTAATTTTTGTCTCAATCATTATTGTTGATCTCACGCGTTTCCGAAACCCAAGAAGTTAAAGGGTCTCTGGGTGAGAGCGACAGAGCGCCTGGCCGGGCGATGCGAGGTCATACGCCGTTTGTGAACGATTGTCCAGCATACCAGAATGGCTGATAACTCGCGAAAGCGGCAGCAGGATCTCGGTTGCCTTTACGAGCACGCGAAATAGGAGTGCGGCTGATGCCAAACCGCTGTTGTCGCGACTTCTAGCTCTAGATTGACAAATACAACTCAAGAATACACCAGATTGGTTAAGTCTGGGCGCTATCCAAGCAATCATGAAGTCAAATCAATAAATGAACTACATTGCAAGGACTGCGAAATTAAACAATAGTCGGAAACAATCGACGTCTGTTTATGTTCCAGAAGTGGGTGGTTCCTCGAGGAAAATTCGCTTTTCGTGGCTTGAATGAAGTCTGTCTGGTCAATTCTGGAGTTACTAACAAAGTATCGCTCACTCACCGATTGAAAGGCGTAATTCTGACGCTTCGGATCCGATACAAGATCCCTAGTTTATAGTGAGCTATGGCGAACTAGATTTGTGAACCTCATGGTGAATAAGAATCTCCTATGGTACCCAAAACTTTTAAATTTGGCTTTTGACTTGGCCAGATACCAGATTTCTCACATTAAAAGCTACCTTGGCAGCTTCGCGAAGCCCGAGGAGTGTTGTCCAGTACTTTGAATCGTCTGTGCGAAGTGTAAAGCCTACCAAAGTGTTAATTTCAAATTTGAAATTCAAATCAGTTTCATTTATTTATGGACTAACATGTCACGTTGCACGGAGTGTGGTCAAAAAGCCAGCACAGGCGCTGGTTTGACGAGGACCATACCCCGTGCACACACATCGGCGGCAGCGCAGCACTGCCGGCCTCTAATTAAAAAACAAGGTTCATATGATACAAAAAATGAACAGAAACAAGTCCAACCTCAAAAGACCAGCCAAGTGTAAAAAATAAAAGAAACACATGAAAGAACATGAAAGAAAAGGGAAACAAATGAGCAGACCAATTTCTAAATGGTGCAGTATACCATGCACAGTTGATACGAAACAAATATGCACGTTATTTTCATCCTAGAGAATTTCACAACTTGCGCCATGGTGCAACCTAAAAACAAGCGCGAATGAATGTATACCGATAACATGTATGCACATGGAGCACAAGAGCGGCAAATCAACATTGTAATGCTTCCATGATTTAAGCGTTAAGATTTTGCATAGCTATACTTAGTTTAAGTTGTAAGGCAGCTGATATTGCGCTCGTTGCTTTGCGTAGTTTGTCCTGGAGAGGGGATAAGCCAATGCAGGATGCTACGGAGCGCTCGAGTTGTGTTTTTTGTTAATTTAGCAGTATCGTCTAACAACCTGCTGTGAGCCTTCATTTCCTTTATGTAGTATCGTAGAAGTATATGTGAATATAGGCGTTTAATTGGAATCATTTTTAGATCGCGGTATAGATCCATAGGCGGCGAGTGACGATAGCCACGCAGATACTACTATTTACTTTCTACAGAACATGGGCCAACACCTTCAATGCTGCTTTTGCACACCATTCTGTTCTTGGCGCTGCGAAAACGTGTTCTGCATTGAATGATACATTTGTAATATTTTCACACCCGTTGGTTAACTTGGGGCGTGTTTACGCATTCCAGGTATGCATTACAATGTGGTGAGGATGTGTTGTGTGGAATGTGCGGGAGCAGACAACAGGGCAGGGAAAGACAGCGCGCGAAAGCAGCAGATGACAATCAGCGAGGGTTAGAGAGTAAAGTTTCGGGGAAAGATTGGGAGAAACGTTTTAAGCATTGAGACGTACAGTTCTGAAGGCATGATTTGACCACTGTAAGTGCGTTTTGCATCTTTATGTAGCAGCAAACACAATTACGAAGCGTTTTCATCCCTGCTGCGTTTTACTAGCCCAATTCCTTCAGACATTTTCCATACGGCGCACTTTTTCAGAATCCACTTTATTAGGGAATTCAGTTAAGTGAATAGGAATCCATTTAATTATTAGGGAAGCGTAACCTGAGCCCTTCATTTGCGCGGATCCATGCGACGCTATTTTGTCAGTTATTACCTAATCATATCAGAAAACGCACTAGGTCATCAACACAGTATAACGTGTAATATTTGACTCATTTATTTATATCAATGAAATGTACTGCCATGGTTCAACCAGAGCTTGTACACGTGTCGAGGGAGACAGTCATGAAGGCAATAAAAATGCTCAGAAAATCAAGCACTAAATTAGTCATACCCTCGACACCTATGTCTTTACAATGCATAAAAGTCGGGTAATTTTTTTTCTCAGAATGGATGGGACATCAGCGATAACTCATACCTGGTTATGGAGCTCCCTGGATCGATGATTAATAAAAGCGTTTTCACGTTCCTATTTTACAACAAGAAAGACACACAAACGTAAGTATGACCATTACTTACAAAGAAATTATGTGAGTTGCGTCCAGTAGAGATGAAAATGAGGTTGAAGCTCATGTACAGCCTTAGCAGAGGCAGATCTCCGCTCGCACCCTTGCCCTATGCTCGATACTTAAATTAATGCAAAGAAGCCGAATATTCTCTTTCAAGAATTTACAAGTGTATTTTCTTTTTATGTGACTTCGTAGCTACCTGTAGCGGCCACACTTATGTTCTGCACCTTCGACTCATATATTGAGATAACCTGCACCAACGTACCAGGCACGAAGAGCCAGAGGCACAACCCAAGCCACATTGGCTGAGAAATCAAAAGACTCTAGAACAGCTGCCAAACGCTCCTGGCATGAAGTCACTGCCACTCAAAAATCTTTTCAAAAAATATTAGTGGTGGAGCCACCAGCGCGACACTCCTCCACATTATTTATCGATTCATTTCTTTACAATCAGAAATACCGAAGCCGCGTTACCGTCACGGCAGTGTTGGGTACAAAGTGCTGCACATTGAAGAAAGGCAAAAAATGTTTAGTACCCTTCCACTCTGTGAATAAAAACGAAAGCAACCACGTTGCTTTGCACTTTGCAATTGAGCATACTTCGTAGCCAATAAGCTCCATAATCTTGAAAAAGACGCGCTTTATTCTAGCGGACGAACATGGGCCGAATGTCACCTTCCTGCGTGGTAGGTAACTTAGTGTTTGTGTAGCTCACCAACCCAATTTGCTCGACCACTGATGACACTGGACATGTCACATTGGGCCGTTTGATGTCCCAGTTTGACATGGCCCAAAAACGCAAGTTTTTGGGCCATGTCGTCAACGCCGCGGGAGTCCGGCCTGATCCGGCGAAAACTTCTGCAATAGCGAACTTCCCAAGACCAACAGATAAGAAGGGCGTGCGGATATTGCTTGGACTACGGGCATACTATACGCGCTTCGCCGCAAACTTTGCCCGCACTGCAGAGCCGCTCACCCGCTTGACGAAAGATAGCACCCCTTTCAGCTGGAAAAATACCCAAGAAACAGCCTTCTGCGAGCTGCAACAGTGCCTGCAAAGCCCGCCTGTGCTCGCGCATTTCGACGAAAACGCCGAAACGGAAATGCACACGAATGCCCGTGATATAGGCTTGGGTGCCGTCCTCGTACAAAAGCAAAGCGGGTGCGAGAAAGCAATCGCCTTTGCCAGCCATGGTCTGTCAAAGGAAGAAAGAAACTACTGAGCCTCTGAGAATGAGAGCCTGGCGATAATATGGGCCATTTCAAAATTTTGCCCATACGTGTATGGAAGACCATTCAAGGTTGTGACAGACCGCCATGCGCTGTGTTGCCTCGCCAAATTGAAGGAACCCTCTGGCCGTCTTGGATGGTGGAGCTTGCGCCTGCAGGAATTCAACGTTAGTTTCGTCTATAAAACTGGCAGGAAACACTCCGACGCCGACAGCCTGTCCCGTGCGCCCATCGACCTATCACCGCAAGACTCCGATGAAGACAGCACGTTCTTCGGAGTCTTGACTGGGAGCGAGCTAGCCGCCCAGCAGCGTGCCGACCCCGATCTACTCGTCATGATCGACTACCTCCATCGCCGTGCCAAGGTCCTTCAAACGCAACTTACCTGCATTCAGCCTGACAAACTCCGTCCTTGTGAAGAATTTCAGCCCCGGAAGGAGAGCGAATTATCTTCTTGTCCTCCTGGGAGATATACGTGACGAAAGTTTGGAAGCATGCCACGACGACCCGTGTTCTGGACATCTCGGCACAGCTCGCACAATTGGGAAAGTCAAGATGAAGTACTACTGGCCCCTCCTTGCATCCGTCGTCACCCACTACGTGCCGAGCTGCCTTGACTGACAGCGATGAAAAACGCCGCCGACGAGACCCGCCGGACTTCTGCAGCCGATCGCCGTCACATCTAGGCCCTTCCAACACATTGGAATGGACCTTCTGGGCCCGTTCCATACATCCCGATCCGAGAACAAGTGGATTGTTGTAGCGACACACTGCATGACGCACTGCGAAGAGACCGCCGCTCTTTCGAGGAGGACTGCACAAGAAGTCGCAAAGTTGTTCATAAGCCAAGTTGTGATGCGACATGGAGCGCCCGAAGTACTAATCACGTACCGCAGAACGGCCTTTACTGCGGAGCTGATGCAAGGGATATTACGCTAGAGCAATACGGATCACCGAAGAACGATGGCGTACCACCCCCAAACGAACGGACTCTCGCAACGCCTGAACAAGACAATCGCTGATATCCTGTCAATGTACGTCGACGCTGAACATAAGACTTGGGATGAAGTGCTCCCGTATGTCACCTTTGCGTACAATACGGCTATCCAGGATACTACGCAGACGACGCCATTCGAGCTTCACTACGGAAGACGGCCGGCTACGATGCTCGGCGACATGTTTCCGCACGTAGAAGACGACGACCTCAACGCCGACGTCGAAGGATACCTTCAGCGTGCGGAGGAGGCCCGCCAGCTGGCTCGAGTTCGTAAAGCGGACCAGCAGCTGGGGCATGCCAGGCCCTACAACCTCCGACGCCGAGACGCTGAGTACTACGCTGGGGATCGTGTGTGGGTTCGGACTCTCATCCGTCGACGCGGACTAAGTGAGAAGCTTCTGCGACGGTATTTGGGACCCTACCAGATTCTACGACGTGTTGCCCACCTTACCTAGGAGGTGATCCCCGATGGTGATTCCAGAACATCACGACTACGCACGCGGCCCGAAGTCGTCCACGTGGATCGCTTGAAATCTTACTATGTGAGATGACGGACTTTTTTTGTTGTTGTTCGTTCGGACTGTCTTTATTTTAGCATCGGGTCAATGCACTCTTAGACGGGGGGTAATTGTACGAACCAGGTATGGGTTTGTTTATTTAATATTTGTTTTTACTGCCGGGCCACGCCCGGCTGTGTTATCTGCATTCCAAGCTAAGCGCGTCTTCTATTCTTTACTTTTATGCTGCATAGCTATCACATTCACATAAGCAGGCTGTTTCGCCCTAACGTCACTAGCCCAGAATACTCTTCTGCAATTACAAAGTTCTGGATGTGAATCGACGGTTCCATAAACACTTGTGCCGAAAGATAAAAGCGTGCAGAGCAGACTCCGCGGCATTCCACCTCCGACGCTCGTTTGTGTACGTCACTTTGCTGACTGCTGCTTCGCCGCCCGTGTATTATTGGAGTTGTTAGGGGAGCACAAGATCGCTCCGATAAACTTGTTTTTCTTGAAGACAACTACATCGTCTTTGGAAACGTGACAATATGCTGACATAATGATTTTGAAATCTAAATAAATAACATGATCTTTACAGAACCGCTTAGATTTCAATGCACGTACTGCGCTTCCGGAATCTGTCAACGTGATGGACTTAGGAATTTTATTATGAATGGTGTGCTTTCAAACCAGAAAAATGCTATAGGCTTCAGCCGTAAAAATGCTGCATCTCGATTTTAGGGTGTGAGATACCCTAAGATATTGTCCGTGCGTAGCACACGACATGTTAAGCGCTGTTTTTGACGCGTCGCTAAAAAATTCTGCACACTTGTATTTCTCTTGAAGGAACAACAAATGCTGAAGAATAGCAGTTGTGGGTATTCGTTTTTTAACAACCGCTACAAAAGACAAGTCGCACCACAGGGGCGAAGCTGCCATGGTGGTAAAAAGTTGGAAATGGTTGATTTGTACGTGTCTCAAAAGGTCAGATAATTCTGATGCTTTCTGTTTCACTCTTTGCGAGAACAGAGCAGAGATAGATGGACGATTTAGAAGTTGGGACATGGGTGTATCAGAAATAAAAGGTTGGAAAAAATGGTGGGTTATTGATGATATTTTAAAAGCGAAAGAAGATTGGTGTATGTTCGCCTATGATCTAGGGACCATTTATCACACTCGGCTTATAGGCTTTGTACGGGGCTAGTATGGAAAGCACCCGACGCAAGGCGAAGCCCCAAGTGAAACACTGGGTCTACAATTTTCAGGGTTGTTTTTTATGCCGACCCATAAACCACACTCCCATAGTCCATGCGGAATCCCGCCAAGCTTGTGAAGACACTAAAGAAGAGTTGCACTGTCTGCACCATAGGAATGGTGTGAAAGGACCTTAAGAATGTTTATTGCTATGAGGCATTGTCTAAGTTGTTTTATGTGAGGGATTAATATGAGTTGCTCGTCTAATACGACGCCAAAAAATTGTGTTCCTTTTATACAGGAATCAAGCCACCATTCAATTTAGTTTCAGGGTCGGGCTGGATACCGCGCCTCTTTGAGAACAAAACCGAGGTACTCTTTTCAGCATTAAGCCTCCAACCGTTTTGATCTGCCCAGCGAGCAAGCTAGTTTACCGCAAGCTGGACCTGAGTTCATATATGGATATATTACACGATTCAAGCGATATTTGTACGTCGTGGACCTACATCGAAGAAGAGATTGTTGGTGGCAATACCTTCCGAACCGAATTTATTTCGACTATAAACAAGGTGCAGCTCAAAACGCCACCTTAAGGCACGCCATTATCCTGCACGTGAGCGTTTGAAAATTCTGAACAAACTCTGACACGAAATGTTCCTAAGGACAGGTAACTGGACCGAGTGTTCAGCATGCCCAAGACGGCAAGAGGGGTCATTGAAATTTCCGAGGCAACACAGCGCATGGTGGTTTGTCACAACCTTGAATGGTCGGCCATACACGTATGGGCGAAGTTTTGGAATCACCCATATAATAGCGAGACACTCTTTCTCAGGAGCTGAATAGTTTTTCTCCTGCTTCGGTAGACCACGGCTGGCATACGCGATTACTTTCTCGCAACCGCATTGCTTTCGGACGAAGGTGGCACTTAAGCCTACAGCAATGGCATCCGTGTGCATTTCCGTTTTGGCGTTTTCGTCGAAATAAGCGAGCACGGGTGGGTTTTGCAGGCGTTGTTGCAGCTCGCAGATTGCTTCTTATGTGGCGTTTTTCGAGCTGAAATGGGTGCTATTCTTCGTCAAGCGCGTGAGTGGCTCTGCAATGCGTGCGAAGTTAGCAGCGAAACGCCGGTAGTATGCGCACAGTCCGAGAAATCTTCGCACGCCCTTCTTGTCTTTTGCTCTTGGGAAGTTCGCTATGGCTGAAGATTTTGCCGGGTCAGGCAGGACTCCTGCGGTGTTGACGGTGTGGCCAAAAAACTTGAGTTCCTCGCACGCGAAACGGCACTTCTCGGGCTTCAGCGTTAACCCCGACGTACGAATGGCCTGGAGTACAGACTCCAACCTTGCAAGGTGTTCGTCGAAAGTCCGGGAGAATACCACAACATCGTCGAGGTATACGAGGCAGGTGTGCCACTTCAGGCCAGCTAGCACCGTGTTCATGACTCTTTGAAATGTTGCTGACGCCGTGCACAGCCCAAAAGGCATCACCTTGATCTCATAGAGGCCGTCCGGGGTTATAAGTGCGGTCTTCTCACGGTATCTCTCATCCAATTCAATTTGCCAGTAGCGGTCTTCAGATCCATCGATGAAAAGTACTTCGCGTTGCAGAAGTGGTCGAGGGCGTCGTCGATTCGGGAGAGCGGGTACATGTCCTTTTTGGTGATTTTTTTCAGTCGCCTGTTGTCAACACAGAACCTTATTGTGCCGTCTTTTTTCTTCACGAGTACGACCGTCGCCGCCCAGGGGCTTTTCGATGGCTGTATAATGTCGTCGTTGAGCATGTCGTCCACTTGAGTCCGGATGGCTTCCCGCTGCTGCGAAGAGACGCGGTACGGGGACTGTCGGGTGGTCGGGCTCTATCTTCGGTTATTATTCGGTGCTTCGCCAGGGGCGTCTTACATAGTTTTGAGTTCGACGAAAAACACTCTCTGTAGCGACGCACCAAAACCAATTTCTTCCGTTCTTCTTGTGGTAACGCGGGATTGACCTCGAAGGAATTCGGAAGCTGGAAGTTATCTTCGGGTGCACGTTCAAAGTCGGCAACCGCGATCACGTCACTTTCTTTTTGCGTTTCTTTTGTGAACGCAATTCCAGCGCCCCTGTTTATATGTTGGTATTCCTCGCTGAAATTAGTGACCAAAACTTGGGATTGACATTGCTTAAAGCACGCTCTGCTTCTTGCGACAGAGATACCGCCTTCGAGGAGCAACCTTTGATCACTCTCTACGATAGCTTGGACGTCAGGAACACCGTCTTTACAGTAGACGATGATCATCAAGATTGCGCGCGGTGGCAGGTTGACATGATTGTCGGTGATCCTTACAGCAGCCCGGTGCTCGGTTTTCGGTTGTGGCGTCCTAGAGTGATCGGAGGAAACAGTGATAGACTTGGCCTGTAGATCAATTATAGCATCGTTGTCCGTCAAAAAGTTCATTCCAAGAATTACGTCGCGGTAGCCGTTAGGCAAAATGACGAACGCCGCAGGGAACTGTTGTATCCTGTACATAGTTACTTAGTTTCAGTTTCGGTTTGAGTGTTCGGGTTTGCAACGCTGTGCCCTTGTGTATGTATATATTCGTGCAACGTCGAATAAACATCAGTATGCGACACGGGCAGCTGTGTGCAGGTCACGCTACTCCTTTATTACAATGGCGACGAGGATTTAGAACCGCATTTTCATGTAATTCTCCGGGACCCAACCAGCCACGCCTACCAGATGGCTTTCGCCGACGTCGCCCCACCGGAGCCGTCCCTACCGACACCCGGTCGCCCCGTGCAGCCATGGTCACGATGGCACGACATGTTCGAGGTCTACGTGCTCGCATCGGGTGCTTCCGAGTTCCCCGCAAAGCGTCGGAAGGCTCTTCTGCTACATTCCTTGCGACCGGAAGGTCAACGTATTTTCAACAGCCTGTCTGTTTCGCAGGCGGCAGAGAAGACAAAAGAAAAGGAAGGCACCCCAGCTACGCCAGCCGTGTATGCCACCGAGGTAGCGACACTGCCCAAGCACTTCAATACCACCTGTAATCTTGTCGCCGAGTGCCACCGATTTCATCACCCGATTCAGTCCCCAGGCGAGTCTGTTCAAGAGTACGTGACCGCTCTTTCCGAGCTCGCCGCGATGTGCTCGTTTAAATCGCCAGAAGAGTCGTTACGTGACCAGTTTCTTGCCGGTGTGTCCTCGCGTCGTATTCGGGAACGTCTTTTGTTAGTAGGGTCTTCGCTGTCCTTTGACAAGGCAGTTGCTCTCTCGAGTCAAATCGAGCAAGCAGCCATGGAAATGAAGGAATTTGCTGTTCCTGTGGAGAAAGTATGTGTGCATTCTTGCACAAAAGATAGTGCGTCGTTGCCATCGCAGCATTCATGGCCGCGCACTCGCACTTTCGGTTAATGTGATAAGGGAGTTACGCATGGGATCCGCCCCCCGCCTCGAGAGTGCCTTCCATTGAATTTGCAGCAACACGCGAATATTTCCCATTGTTTTCGTTGTCGTTCTAGCCAGCAACACGCTTAATGGCAACGCTGCCCAGCTAAGGAGAAAATGCTTCTTTTGTGGACGTATCGGTAGCTATGTTATGTCCGTTCGAGCCGCCCACGCAGTTGCCACCAGCACTTCAGCAGAAGTTTGGCTCCCTCTTCACAAATGAGCAGTGTCTTGCAAATAGTTTTGTTCAAAAGATTAAGACACGTGCGGGTGTTCAGCAGGTAGCATCAAAGCTTCGCCGTCTTCCTTTGATGTTACGACCACGCATGTCTGGTGAACTGCAGCGCTTGGAAAGCTTGAACATCATTGAACTTATCAATGCGTCAGGATGGGTGTTCCCAATTGTAGACATTGAGAAGAAAGATCGCAGTATTAGGCTTTGTGTAGACTTACGCGAACCTAACAAGGCGATCGTTCCGGACAGCTTCCCGCTGCCGCACATGGTTGAGTTGCTTCATGCTTTGGGGGGGGGGGGGGCAACGCATTTTTTGAAGCTTGACTTAGCCTCTGCCTATCACCAAGTTCTCCTGGATCCTCAGAGTAGGGACTTGATGGCTTTCATTACACATAAAGGTCTATACCGCTTCAAACGCGTTTACTTTGGGCTATCATCAGCACCTGGGCTTTCCAGAGTATGATGTCTCTCATTCTTTGCAATTGTGCTGGTGTCCTCTTCTACATTGGCGACGTTATTGCGCTTGGTAAATCGGCTGAGGAGCACCCAACGAACCTTGAGACAGTTCTACAGCGTATCAGGACGCAGGTCTGAACCTGAACAGTAAATGTGTGTTCGGAGTTCAGGAGCTTGAATGTTTGGGCCACAAGGTGACTTGTTCCGGTATTTCGCCAATGCCAGGGAAAGTCGACGCAATTGTGGAAACTCCAGTCCCGAATAATGCCACCGAACTCCGTCCGTTTTTTTCGGGTTAGTGGAATACTACGCAAAGTTCATGCCCCACTTAGCCGAGATAGTGGAGCGAATAAGAGCTCTACTTCGGAAAGACCAAGCGTTCGCCTGGTCTGCTTAGGTGGATAAACGTTTCCGCGCGGTAAAGTCTGCATTGTCCTCAGATCTCGTCTTGCAGATGTTTGATCCGGGACTTCCGATTGTGATTTCCACTGATGCGTCTGAATATGGACTTGGAATAGTACTCCAGCAGCGTGCCGGTCATACACTTCGTACTGTCGCTTTGCATCGCGCACGCTCTCGTCGGATGAAAGGAAGTAAGCAGTTGGCGAAAGAGTGGCACTGACTTGCAGTTAGGCATGCGAACATTGGCATGCATACCTGTGGGGGCGTAGCTTCACTCTCCGATCACAAAGAGAACACGGCACTCGTTTCACTGCTGTCCTCGCAGGGCTCAGGCCGCCGCCCACTCAGAATTGCACATTGGTGTGCAAGGCTACTGCATTATAATTTTATGGTAGAGTACCACAAAGGCCCGTCAAGCAGAGTAGCCGATGCTCTTTCTGGTTACTAGTCCATATGGCAGATTCAGAGCTGACTTTTGAGGAAGAAATTCTTTGCATGGTCCAACCCACTTGCCTGACGAAAGAGCAGTTTGAACAAGCAGTTCTTGGTGACGCCACTCTTCAAAAGGTGAAGGCGTACGTACATGGGTCTTGGCCTTCGCATAAGAACCTGCCTGAAGAGCTGAAACCATATTTCAGAGTTCGAGAGGAATTGTCAGTCATAGCAGAATTGTTGTTGCGTGCGGAGAGGCTAGTCGTTCCTTTATCTTTTGTTGCTCAACTGGTGGAAACAGTGCATGGAACCCACCAGGGTATTGGACGCACCGAAGCCAGACTTAGGGAGCAGTTTTGGTGGCCCCGCATGAACAGTCCCGTGGAAGAAGCAGTCCACAATTGTAGCATCTGTCAAGAAGTGGGTAAATCGGCCAAGACGCCCCCTGCCCCTCTGCAACCTGTCGAGCAGCCGGAGAGACTGTGGCAGAAACTTGCGATTGATATCGTTGGTCCCATGGAGAAAGCGCCTCCAGATTGCTGGTTTGCCCTGACGCTCGTGGACAACTTCTCAAAATGGCCTGAAGTGCAGTTGTGCAGAGACGTTTCTGCATGAACCATGAACGAGTTCCTGCTGCTCAATATTTTGCGAGGGAAGGATATCCTGAAGAGATATTCTGGGATAATGAGAACCAGTTCCCCTCAAAAAAATTTATCGACTTCCTAAAATAACGAGCGATCCGCCTGTCGCCTTCATCTGTTTATTACCAGCAGGCAAATGGATATATCGAGCGGATTAACCACCCATTCAAGACGTACCTCCAACTGGCTCGTCTGGAACAGCGTTCTCTTGGAACTGCTGTAGAGGAGTATCTTACCGCTTACAGGTGTACACCACACGCCACAACAGGAGTGGCCCCTGCGGTGCTGCTTCACGGAAGGATGCCAACAACCATGCTTGACATCCTCGGCTTATCTCCCAAGTCGTTCGCGAAGACGCCCTTCCAGGAACTGGCCAGGCTTCAGCAGTGTGTCAAACACAAGCGAAAGTATAGCAAAGCCTACACTGACAGGAGGCGAGCGGAAAAGCCGACGGTGGTGGCGGTAGGAGAGATGGTGCGGGTGAAGAAACCATCAGTTTCATTCAAGGGTGACACTTCTTTTTCAAAGCCCAGGGAAGTCATCGAGCAACGTGGTCCAACGTCCTTCCTCCTCGACGACGGCAGAATATGGAACGCGGCAAAGCTGAGCAAGGTGCCTGCTCGCCGCACGGGCAGCAATAGCCTTTAGCAACATCCCGTTCCCGTTTGGCGTGACTCGTCGAGTCATCACGACCACGGCGATGCGACACTTCTCGCTGCAACATGGCCGCCAGCGTCTGCCAAGGCAAATGTTCCCGCAGCGCAACCTGTGCCTAGTGCGGGATGCACTCCCGCATCCCCAACGAGGTCAGCCGCAGAACAGTGTTCTGCATCCCAAACTGGGCTACACCCGCCAGTGAACACTACGGGACAACAACCAGTTGTGTCGTGCCCGCCCGACCGTCGTATTCAACCACACCGAGAAAGACGGCCCCCGGTTAGTTATGGACACGAACTGTGAATGTGTGCAGGAATTTTCTCAGTGTTAGTGTGCCTATTTTTCAGTGTGTTCCGAGATGTAGTATTTTGATGCGTATTTGTAATTAGGCGTACATATTTCTTCTTGCGGTGTTTTCTCTTGCCAAGTATAAACTAAGCGCGATTAACCTCTACTAACGTACTCACAAGTTTCCTAAAAGTTTGAGGGAGGGAAATATGTTGTATCCTGTACATAGTTACTTAGTTTCAGTTTCGGTTTCAGTGTTTGGGTTTGCAACACTGTGTTCTTGTGTATGCATATTGTTCTGCAACGTCTATTAAAGATCAGTATGCGACACGTGCCGCTGTGTGCAGGTCACGTCACTCCTTCATTACAGGTACGTTGTGCCGTCTATGGCGATGCGCGATGTGCACGTTCCACGTGGCATCTCGAGGTGGCCTCCTGTGCATATGCGCGGACGGTCCCATGTGGTCATAACTTTCGTAAGCTTATACGGAAATGGTCCGCTCAATACTGAGTAGTTCGCTCCCGTGTCTATGAGGGCGACTACATCAAAGCCGTCGATGAACAGCTGCACGTCGGACGCCGCTTTCCCCGAGTTCGCGTGCATCGGGCCGTCGTATCTCGGCTTGTACGTTTTGACGGACGGGTACTATGCGTCTTCGTCTTCGTTGTATTCTCAGCGGCAGGTTCGGTCATGTCGGGTACGCGTCACGCCGTTTTTGCTGTCGTCGTTTTCGGAGTCTTATCAGGGTTAAATGCAGAAGTCGGGCTCAGGGCATGTCGGGAATCATGGTCCTCGGAGTCGCTGCGTCGTTGGAGGATTTTCATTTTTCTGCGGTCGTGCAACTTTTCCTCCAGAAGTTGCTGCTTTTAGTTTCCCAAGCGTGGGATAGGTGACCTTCCACGTGAGAAGTCAGCAGTGCTACGCCGGTTCGGCGACTGGTACGGGTAGGGCGATGGTGAAGAGTGGAAGCATGGTGGTCCTCGATTGGTGCTGGATAGGTATTCTTCGATCTCAGTAGGGAGCTGGCGGGTCGGAGGCTTGGGGCATCGACAGAGAACCCTCGTAAACCCAGCCTACCACCCTCAAGCGTCAGATACTTTTCTAGTAAATATAAATAGCCCAAAATGTGAAGGAGAACACAGTCGCCCAGATAGCCGAATTGGTAAGGCGTTCGAGATCTAATCGAAAGGCGTGGGTTCGGTCCCCACTCTGGGCGCGTGTTTTTTTTATTTCTTTCTTCGTATATTAAAAAAAAATGTTAACTTCATTACCCGTAGCAAAAAAAAAAACTTAACCACACCCTTATGCCTCCATTGGCGTTGTAGACTGCCGACCTAGCTTTCTGTATATATATATATATATATATATATATATATATATATATATATATATATATATATATATATATATATATATATATATATATATATATATATATCTAAGAAGGTGTAGTCACAGTAGTCAGAGTGGCGCTGCCTACCACCCTCAAGCGTCAGATACACTTCTTGTAAATATAAATAGCCCAGAGAGTGAAGGAGAACACAGTCACCCAGATAGCCGAATTGGTAATCCATTGGAGATCTAATCGAAAGGCGTGGGTTCGTTCCTCACTTTGGGCGCGTTTTTTCTTTCTTTCTTTCTTCCGTATATTAAAAAAACTGTGAACTTCATTAACCGTAGTAAAAAAAGGAGCCTAACCACAGCCCTATGCGTCCTTTGGCGTTGTAGACTGATGACCTATCTTTCTATATTTTCTCAACGAGCCCCGCATTTCCTTACTACATTATTCTGCGAAAGCCTAGCGAGGGTATCGGTTCTGGCAGCCTTGATGCCTAGGTAGCATACGAGGGCACCCCGCCAGTTACCCCCTCATGACAGGCTGTAAACGTTCGAGCCACGCCCCGGGGGTTGAATTGAAGGTCCCCGTCTCCCCGTGTAGTCCAAGTGGCGCTGGCTACCACCCTCAAGCGTCAGATACACTTCTAGTAAATAAAAATAGCCCAGAAAGTGAAGAGGCACACAGTCGCCCAGATAGCCGAATTGTTAAGCCATTCATCTCATCGAAAGGCATGTCCTCGGTCCCCACTCTGGGCGCGTGTTTTAAATGCGAATGCATTTCTTAGTCGGGGGTTGTCTTGCGTCCTTTGGCCGGCGACCGCACGCAGGTGTTATCTCTCCGTGCGCGCTCCTCCTCGCCCCTAGCAACAGCAGCGGCACGCCTAGCAACCGGAGCAGGTGGTGAGCGGCGGAGGGTAGGGAGAGGTGGAGTGCGCGCGGGCGTGTGAGGGTGCTCGCATTGCGGAGCAGCGGAGGGTAATAAGAGGAGGAGTGTGCTGGTCGGGTGAGGGTGCTCGCATCGCGGAGCAGCAGAGGGTAAGGGAGTGGAGGAGTGTGCCCGGTCGGGTGAGGGCGCTCGCATCGCAGAGCACGCTCGGGCGGAGAGAGAGCTCGGGCGCTCCTCCTCTCCGAACTCGGACTGTATATAAATGCAGGGCGCGCGCGCGTATGCTTCTCAAAAACCCTTTGACCGTGCACTTTAGCGACCACAAAGCGGTCATTGTGGCCGTCAGGTACAACGATAACACAAACAGGTGCTGATGAATGAATAAATGGGTACGTTCACACTCACGGCTCTCTTCATTAATTACGCCATTAATAATAATTACTCGCACCGCACTCATCGGTGCACCCAATGCATTCACATTTCTACACGATCCCCTTCGGGGAGGTGCGGGGGAATTTTTTTCTTTCTTTCGTTCTTCCGTGTAATAAAAATGTTAACTTCATTAACCGTAGTAAAAAAAGAGCCTAACTACACCCCTATGACAACTTTGGCGTTGTAGACTGCCGACCAATCTTTCTGTATTTCCTCAACGAGCGCCTCATTTCCTTACTATATTATTTTGCGAAAGCCTAGCGAGGGTCTCGGTTCTGGCAGCCTTGATGCCTAGGTAACATAAGAGTGCTTCCCGCCAGTTACCCGCTCATGACAATCTGTATACGTTCGAGTCACGCTCCGGCGGTTGAAAAGAAGGTCCCCTTCTCCCCGTGTAGTGACAGTGGCGCTGCCTACCACCCTCAAGCGTGAGATTTACTTCTTGTAAATATAAATAGCCCAGAGAGTGAAGGAGAACACAGTCACCCAGATAGCCGAATTGGTAATCCATTGGAGATCTAATCGAAAGGCGTGGGTTCGTTCCTCACTTTGGCCGCGTTTTTTCTTTCTTTCTTTCTTCCGTATATTAAAAAACTGTGAAGTTCAATAACCGTAGTAAAAAAGGAGCCTAACCACAGCCCTCTGCGTCCTTTGGCGTTGTAGACTGATGACGTATCGTTCTATATTTTCTCAACGAGCAACTCATTTTCTTACTATATTATTCTGCGAAAGCCTAGCGAGGGTATCGGTTCTGGCAGCCTTGATGCCTAGGTAGCATACGAGGGCACCCCGCCAGTTTCCCGCTCATGACAGGCTGTAGACGTTCGAGTCACGCCCCGGGGGTTGAAAAGAAGGCCTCCTCTAACCGTGTATTCAGAGTGGCGCTGGCTACCACACTCAAGAGTCAGATACACTTCTAGTAAATACAAAATAGCCCAGAAAGTGAAGGAGAACACAGTCGCCCAGATAGCTGAATTGGTAAGGTATTCGAGGTCTAATCGAAAGGCGTGAGTTCGGTCCCCACCCTGGGCGCGTGTTTTCCTTTAGTTCTTTCTTGCGTATATTAAAAAAAATGTTAACTTCAGTACCCGTATTTAAAAAAGAGCCTAACCACACCCCTATGGCTCCTTTGGCGTTCTAGACTACCCACCTATCTCTCTGTTTATGTATATATATATATATATATATATATATATATATATATATATATATATACATACGTATGTATAAGAAAGAAATAAGAGTTGGCACTCAAGAATACCTCGGAAAGGAAAGGGGACGATGTGGTAGGTTATAGAAACAGAAAATAAATTTGAAAGAAAGAAAGAACGCGGAGAAAAATGCCCGCCAGGTGGGATCCGAACCCACGACCTCCAGAATATCGGTCTGGTTTGATAGCCACTACGCTACCAGCGGGGCGATTTTCCCCTCCACTTTCTGGGGTATTTATGTTAAGGTATTTTGTGTTTGCTCCGCTTGGGGTTAGTAGCCAGCGCCACCTGGACTACTCGGGGTTAAGGGGACCTTCTTCTTAATCCCCGGGCCGTGGATCGAGTGTCTACCATATGTCAAGAGTGGTCGATCAGTGTTTAACCCTCTTAAGCTTCATAGGGCACCAAGACTGCTAGAACCGAGGCCCTCGCTATGCATGTAGCGAATCAGACTGGGAAATGAGGGGCTAGGTGGAAATAAGACAGATATAAGAGTTCGCAGTCAAGAAAACCTCGGAAAGCAAAGGGGAGGTTGTCGTAGGTCATAGAAACAGATAAAGAATTTGGAAAGAAAGAAAGAAAGTGGAGAAAAAATGCCGGCCTGGTGGGATCCAAACCCAGCACCCCCAGAATACCGGTCTGGTGCGATAACCACTACGCTACCAGTGGGGCGATTTTCCCCTCCACTTGCTGGGGTATATATGTTAAAAGGGTCCTGAAATACCTTCCACCGATACATGGATGTATATGTAACCAAATAAAGCAATGTATGAGCAATCTCCTCCCGCAAAAATGTTAATAAAGCGATGAGTATTAGCAGAGAAATTGTAAATCAAAAACTGCGCATTATCGTCGCGACGCATTTCATCCTCTTTTCAACTTACTCTCCGCTGTTTACGGCACTCGAGCCTTCCCTCCCATGATGCTGCGCTCCTCAGCGGTGACGGACTTCCCGTATTGCGCTGCTCAGACTGCCGTCTGCTACGGGCAAGGTTTGTTGACACCATGAATCCCGCACTCCGCTCAAGGCTGGAAAAGCGAACGAAAAATCTGGCCGCATGTGTGCGGAGGCCTGGCCTCACCCTTTCGCAGTGTAAGTTGCTGCAGTTGCTATCGTCGGAACGCGACTTTTTATCGGCGGCGAACTCGCAGCCGCACGGGGACGATCGCGCGCTCGTTCTCTTTGATGCACCGCGCACTGTTTATCCAAAAAGCGCTGTATCAGATGTGGCCCCGCTTGTGCCGGCTCTTATTTTGCGGCGGTGATAATTCCTGCCGGTGGCATGTGGAAAAGACATTTTGAACCGATATAGAACCCGTGTACAAAACGCTTCAATCATGTGACCAGTTCAGCTTTGGACGACGCGTTGTGGAGAGCGGCAACGTTGGCAAATTATGCTCCGCCGCCGCTCTGAGCTTTCCAGCTCTGGAGCGCGCGCCATTTTTTTGACAATCTCAAACATCGGTTGCCTTGGCAACAACGCACAAACCGCTCTAGAAGTCAGTTACGGTTCCGTGATTCTGGTTCAGCTCGGGGCCCCACCTCACGACATGTGGCGACTGCAGGCGTACCACTCACTCCCATTGGGAAGTGCAAGATGCGTTTGGCATTACAGGAGGTGATGGTGTGTGTGTTGTGCACGCCTTTGTTTCGCGACGAAATGTGACGCTGTGCTTCTGCGGGTGGATAGTGCTTCCCATCGTCTGGATTATCTTTCTCTAGCGAAATACGACTCAACGTCGCATGGGGTATGTGCAGTGTGCGTGGCTAAAAGCCATCTCAGCTAGTGCGCCAGAGCTGTGTGGCCTGCTGTTCGTCCCCGCAAACCGCGCGCGACATGAGTGCCGAATTTACGACAGTCAGGAGGAGGCAACCCATCGTCTGTCAATCGATGTTTAGACTTGCAACGCATGTTGTGACGTTGTGTTCGTTCGAAACGCATCTCTGGATTGTTTTGAAGTTGAATAAAATGTGTGCGTCAAACCCGGGAATTCGGCTAAGGGCGTTCACTGCGATTGCACGAAACAAGTTCCAGGGGTCTTCAACGCTTTCTTTATGGAACGTACTCAGGTAAGAGAATATCCATGTCGTGTTATGGCCGTGTTGCGTTCAATATAAACGGTTAAGCGTTTGTTTACAATTGTTTCGTTTGTCGTAAAATGTCCAAGCACTCCGGCACTACGCTGGCAGATCAGCCGGCGAACCAACGCTGAGCAGACGACTCATCTCTTTGCCGGAAGTGCGTGAAAAAGTCGCGCAATAGCAGGATGTCTAGCTCAAGACGAACATCTGGGAATCGATGATGCAGACATGTCAAGATGGCGGCGTCGAAGATACGAAGGGATGGGTAAGGAAAAAGGGACAAACTTTGCAAAAAAAGTGTCAGCTTTCCGCTGCGCGTAAAAGAGAAATACTTGGCACATATGATGTTGACGATCCAATCTAATGATTGCTCCAGTTCATTTAGTGTGCTCAAAACGCCTTTCAGGGCCCTTTTAAGGTATTTTTTGTTCCTGGGCTTGGGGGTGGTAGCCAGCGCCACTCGGACTACTCGGGGAGAAGGGGACCTTCTTTTTAATCCCCGGGCCGTCACTGGAGTGTCTACGACATGTCAATAGTGGTCGGCCAGCGTTGAACCATCTTAAGCTTCCCATGACACCAAGACTATAACAGAGTCCCTCGCTATGCATGTAGAGAATCAGAATGGGAGATGAGGAGTTCGTTGGAAATAATACAGAAATAAGGGTTGGCAGTCAAGAAAACCTCGGAAAGCAAAGGGGAGGTTGTGGTAGGTCATAGAAACAAATAAATAATTTGGAAAGAAAGAAAAGGGGAGAAAAAATGCCCGCCAGGTGAGAGGCGAACCCACGACCTCCAGAATACCGGTGTGGTGCGATAACCACTACGCTACCGGCGGGGTGATTTTCCCCTCCACTTTGTGGGGTATATATGTTAAGGTATTTTTTGTTCCTGTGCTTGGGGGTGGTAGCCAGCGCCACTCGGACTACTCGGGGAGAAGGGGACCTTCTTTTTACCCCCGGGCCGTGACTCGAGTGTCTACGACATGACAAGAGTAGTCGAATAGCGTTGGACACTCTTAAGCTTCCTATGGCACCAAGACTGTCTGAACAGAGGCCCTCGCTTTGCATGTACCGAATCAGAATGGGAAATGAGGGGCTCGTTGGAAATAAGACAGAAAAAAGAGTTGGAAGTCACGAAATCCTCGGAAAGCAAAGGGGAGAAACAGATATAAAATTTGGAAAGAAAGAAAGAAAGAAAGTGGAGAAAAAATGCCCGCCAAGTGGGATCCGAAGCCACGACCTCCAGAATACCGGTCTGGTGCCATAATCATTATGCTACCGTGCGGGGAGGGGCGATAAATATATATTTATATATATATGGGGTTTGTAAATGAGGGGCTCGTTAGGAAATACAGAAAGAAATGCCGGCAGTCTACAACGCCAAAATAGGCATATGGGAATCGTTCGACTATTTTTCACTGTTAGTGACGTTACATCAGTTTTTTTAATAATTATGTGAGAAAGAGAGAAAAACACGTGCCCAGAGTGGGGACCGAACCCACGCCTTTCGATTAGATCTCGAATGCCTTACCAATTCGGCTATCTGGGCGGCTGTGTTCTCCTTCACTTTCTGGGGTATTTATATTTACTACAACTGTATCTGACGCTTGAGGGTGGTAGCCAGCGCCACTCGGACTACACGGGGAGAAGGAGACCTTCTTTTCAACCCCCGGGGCGTGACGCGAACGTCTACACCGTGTCATAAGCGGGTAACTGGCGTGAGTTGGGTCCCTACTCTGGGCGCGTGTTTTTCTTTCTTTCTTTCTCACGTAATTCATAAAAAGAAAAAAAAGGAATGTAACGTCAGTTACGGTAAAAAAATAGTCTAACCATTCCCCTATGCATTCTTTGGCGTTGTAGACTGCAGGCATTTCTTTCTGGATATATATATTTATATATATATATCCGGGTCTTTTGCTGCACCGAATAGTGTGTTGAGGAATCTTATCCAGGCATTGGGGCGGGAAGTTGCAGATATTTTCGTACTTGGAATTTACCTCAAAGGCTTTCGATCAACTGTGCTTTCACATGAAGATATTTTTCTTTTCAGAATCCCGAATGGGTTTAGGTTATGTCACTCGAAAAATAATATACGTGACCGTGTTGATGTATCCTGGGATGGCAAGTGGAAGGGACAATACTTAATCAACTTGAAAGATCAAGGAAAAGGCCTCGAGACTACAGTTCCTGTGAAGGGTTTTCATGTGCTGCAATTTCAGGCCACTGCCGCTAGCCTAGAGGTACGTGACGGCCTACAGATGCTCCGAGGTGACTTTTCGAACTTACGTTCGCTTCCCTGTCAGTATGCTACTGTGCATGCTCAAAGAAGCCCACTGTTCATCCTGTATCCGCAGACTCAAGCAAATGGAATTTTAAAAATGAGAAATAAATACCAAGCAGCGCTTGCAGCACAAGCAGTTACAATGCAGAGACGAGAAACGATGCGCAATAAGTTGTAACATGCTTCGACGTGGTCCAAATATTAGGTTTATGTATACGCACTAGAGCCTGGGTCAGCAATGTCTTGTCTTTAAGTGACGGTGCATAGGAAAACCGACGAAAACTTGCATGTTCTTATTGTAGCGCCAAACTATCCTAAAACTCTTCTGGAATGTACTTACGAACTGGCATCCGCAGATTGGCCCCAAAACGTATTTAACAATTGCGCCAAATACGTCACACGTGGCCACGCCTAGTCACTGCAAGTTTTGTGTGATGAACAGTGGTATTTACCTTGTCATTTTTAGTTCAAAACGCGTGATAATGATTATTTATATAATTACTTAGAAACATAGGGCATGGTTAGTTGAATGTTTCTGTAGATCAGTTTATGCCGCGAAGGCGCTATGTCAGTTGCGATAGCATTGCGGGTGCATTGCGAAACGTTTGTTTACATTACGTCGGTCGCCTATCATACCGTTTGTGCGCATGTAATTAGTTTCTTGGACATATTAGACCGATCTTTTATTCCCCACGTCCACTGTGCTAATAGGATTGCCTCGCTATTGTCAGAATCCGTGTGAGATCTGACATTTTCGAAAATAAAACAAAAAATTTCAAGTGAAATTTTTCAAAAAAGAATTTCCACTGAGAAAAGGAATATTCACTCTTCAACTTTGGAGTTTCTGAAACCATATTTGTGAGATTTTTATCAACGCTATAAACCCATACCGAACAAGAATAAGTATGTTGTAACCAACCACAAGTTTTATTCATACTTTTTTCTCTACAAAATAAATAACATTTGTGTTAGTGCTTGTAATTATTTTACAAATCAACGGTTATGGGCATCAATTAAATTGTGGCTTAGAAGAACGCCTGGAGAATTTTACACTTAAAGAAAATGTTTCAGGCATCTACAATTTTGCAATGCTTTCAAGCAGAAAAAAGGTCAGCAATGTTGGATTTTTACTTGAAGAAGGAATAAATATTTCAGCAAAACATTTTGGAAGGGTTAGTAAGCAGTTTTTACGTACCCTTCAAAATTTCAAGCCGATTGCTCAATGCGCAGCGAATGTAGCCGGAGATGCAGTTGGGCACTTACGTTGCCTATCGATCACCCTTAAGCGAAACCTTTAGTGGCACTTGTAACAGACATGAGTACCGAAAAGGAGCTGCTGTTATTTTTTACACCAGACGTCCGTCTAGGTCGTGGCTACCTGCTTCGTTTACTCCGGTCCGCATTCTCGACACATTAGGATTTAGGGTGGAGGTCTTCTTAATTTTGTTCTCGGGAAAACGTGCCCGATAACCCAACCAGATCAGCTGAAGCCAAGCAACACAGCCCGCACAGAAAGGTTACAAAACATTTATGCTGGATTTATCCTAGAGAAAAAAATGTACTAAAAATTACAATACTCTCTTTTGGGAAATTTGTGCCCAGCGCGAAGTGCAGTCCTCTCGGTCATAACGCTTCTCTCCTGCGCCTCAGGATGTCATTTCGTGATGAGCGACCGAATGGTGGCGTGTGATACCCTGCCGTTATCTCGCAGCGCTTCGGCGCCGCCGAACTTGTAGCTGCAAATTGTGCTCGAACCTCCCACACCAATTCCACGTGATTCAGAGGTGCCACAAGCGAAAATGACGCGACTGGCAATAGTTTGAAGAAAGGGTGCTACCTGGTAGGAGCGCATGCCGACAAGTATGAGGGGGAGGCGGTGAGTTGTACTGAGCCTGTGGTGAAGTGCTGGAAAATGACGTTTTAGCAGCGCGCGCCACCATACCCCTCATAGTATTGCCAGACTCTTCTCCAGCGTTTTCTTTCTGCCTGGGGCATCTCGATCATTTCCACGGTTACGCGGACATTACCTTCGCCTCTGCGTTGCCGTAAACGCGAAATGTTCATTCGGGGAACCAAACTGCTGCGCACTATAAAATAGCTAAAAACAGATTCGGAGTCAACGGCCGCCGTCGCGACGTTATCTTATGTCTCTGCTGATGTCTGGCTGGCTCAGCCTTTCCTCCACAATCTAATTCTGGTTTGGTAAACGTAGAGAAAAATACAGTTGGCAATAGGAATCATAAACGACCTGTAAAATTTGTTTGGGCTGTATTGCTGAATCGGTGATTAGGACGCCTAATAAACGCCTGGCTATCGCGCTGTAAAACTGATCTTTCGGATACCACGAATATCACTTTCTTTGCAAATACCGCTGCTCTAACATAGCCCGATATGCTACTGTCACATGATTTTTTTTCTAGCTGTGCACGCAATTGTCGAATAAAATAACGGGGAACAGTGCAGTGCGAGAAAAAATATAACCCACTGCACGCTATCCGTGCGTTACAGAATCCCCGATATAAAAGATACACAATCACTCGAAACATTTTATTGACTTGAGGGCGACACACTTTCCAGTAGTCTAATGCATCTCTTAAAGTTTGATTCTGATTCTTCGTAATTTTTTTTAAATAACTACACATTTCTTCGCAAGATCCAGGACTGTGTGGCTACAGTCTTTCATTGGCGTAGCAGCGGCGACGATTCGATTAAGGCGTTCCTTCAAAACAGACGAACGTAAAAAAAACGATACTGTGTTCATTAGTGTGCGACAACATGGGAACTCAAACCTGCAAAAGAACATTTCCGAAAGTGTTCCGAAACGCACTGCAATCGCATCCAAAAAGCATCGTCGCAAAAAATATCCCTAGTGCCAAATGTAGCATGAAACCCAAAACTTTTCAAACCGCAGTAATGTAGGATATATACAAAACGCACCTAATGGGTATAAAGAACACAGGATTCCCACCAGATCTTACCCGGCACGTCTGTGCAGTCCCGGCTTCCCATGGGCCGGCCAGTAGACACGCCATTGCATGAAAATCACTTCGCGCACCCTTGTCTGTGATGCTCGCCGGGTCGCTACCGGCTGCTAGTCCTTGTAGAGAAATACATCCTGATGCGGTAACCTGGGAGTGAGGTGTGCGTTGGCCGCTTTGGTTGCATGCGAAAACAGGGCGTGTCGACGCTGATTAGATTGTGCACGTACTCTCTTCGGCAGGCGCCACATAGGCATTGTGAAATCCCTTCCTAGCGCGAGACTATGTTAAATCCCTGCGAGGCCAGATGCACGCATATCACCTTTATTTTAAGCGTATGTGAATTCTCTGTCTCTATGAACTCTACGTTAACTCTAAGACCGGCGTCGTCATATGCGTGACGTACTCGTGAAGCTCGGCAACAATTTCACGCGTCGTGAAATTGCCGTACTTGCTCGCTGGCGCGCTCTACGAAATCTTTCACAGTTTCCTGCCCTTGCATGCAATTTTCTCCCCTGCACCTAGTAAATTCTCATCTGTTTAACTACACCTGCTGCATCCTCATCTCTTGCCAACTTTTATTCCACCAGAACTCTGCCAGTACCAGGTCGACGCGCAAGCTGTCGGGGGCGTTGGCAGGCGATTAGGGAAATTTCATGATGCCTGACGCTGTTGCCGAGCTCCACGAGTACGGAACGCATATCACGACGAATATCGCGGCCTGAAGACCGCAAGGCGGTCGTTCGCGACGGCGGCAGCTGGTCTCGCGCGCAATAGCTGCGAAGCGCACTGCACAGAATTAATTCTCGGATAGGGGGGGAGAGAAATTTAACAACCCCTACGAGACGCCAGCCTTCTCTTCTCGTCTGCAGGGGTTTGAACAAGAAGAAACGCTCGGCGTTGATATAAGATGGTCTTATAAAGGCGAGATTATCCTGAAATGTACTTGGTTGGGGAATTCCAAGTCAGTTTTTGTTGCCGATCCCGCTGAGTAGAGATTGTGAAATTCACGTTCAGATATATGCGCAACGGGTCGCTTGGTTTACCAATCTTGCCGCCTAAACAGACACCCTCTCTCAACATCCACTGGTTCGCTTTCAACCATCTTTCTATTCTTTTGAGCAACTTCTGTGCAGGCTTCTGTTTTCAGACTCAGGGGTCGCCACAGTAGATATCTCTGCACAAGCGCACACGGAATACTGGATGTTGCTGAAAATGCTAGATAGAATACACGTACAGCCATGAGGCGTGTTTTGTTCGTTCGGTTGAATGTGGGGAAATTGTTAATACTGACTGTTTGAAACAAAAGGGGCCGTCTTGTACAAAGGAGCACATATTATTTTAGTAGAAAAACACGGGAGACAACGGACCATGTTTTCTTTGTATTGCTGAGAGGGGTGTATTTTTGGGGACTGTCATAAAGAACACTCCTCGTGAATTTCCTGCTGCGCCCTCATGGTATGAATAATGTATGCGTATGTAAAGTTGATCGGGTGTTTTTTAACTTGGAAGTGGAAGAGGGCTTCCGCCGCATATGTCCCTCCCGCACATAAAGGTTGTACAGCGACGGTGATGTCTTCTATGCAAATCATTATTTCATGGAAAGAGTAGGTCACTTCTGGAAACCTATTAAATCCCAGGAGATAATGCCATGAGCCGGCCAGAAATAGAACAGCTCACGGAATTCAGGAAATTTGGCATTTCATCACTAGCCACAGCTCAGCGGTCAAACCACGTCAATGATGAATGTGTTTTCTTTCACACTGTTGATCAGTAATGTGTTGCTATTACCAAAGCGTGCCAAGAAATAAATAAAGCCGCAACGTCAGCGGTAGAGTCGCGGTTTTTAACACTAACGGCCTAAATTCGAGGGCCAGTTGCTAATTGTTTTGCAACAGCAGGGCTGTCGAACAGTTAAGTTAGCGTTAAAAAAAATAAAAAAAAATCCTGAACGCACGGGACCGTGCGCCTCGTCACTACCGCCGGGCGTTGCCTACCTCGGCCTTCGAGAACACTCCCCAGCGTTCGTGGCATGCTCTCGCTCCCTCGTCTGCTTACCGTATCGCCTGGCTTCGCGCCGGAAGTGGGGAGCAGTGACGTCGCGTTCACGCTACAGATGCCGATTACACGCAGCCGGGTGCCTCGTGGTCCAGCACGTGCTAAGGCGGTGCACTTTGGGAGAGACGTGAAAGCCTGCCGGCAAAAATTTCCGGCCTTCCCCGCCATGGATACCTTTCAGTGGAGTTAGGAAATCCATGTGAGACGCGACGTCATGGTCTCCCATGATAGGAGAGGAGCAACCAGCGCTGCTGTTTCTCTGGCGTTCCATCACTAGTGCAAGCTGAGGCAATTTTTTGGCATAGCCTACTTTTTCATTTTCTGCAAAATGTTATCCTAACTCAACCGTACGTGGTTTTGTCGAGATAAAAATAATTTGATGTATTTGATGTCAGTTTATGTTACGAACACGTTTACTAGTTCTTCGAGAATTCTAGCAAGAAGCGAAAAAGAGACCAGCGTCGGGTACGTCTCGACGGCCCCGTTTGTCACACATGCCATGGTACCCTGAATAATAGTTTTACGGATTGTACACGGCGCACTTTCTCGATAACTGATAATAAGGTGGAAAACACTGCGCTTAAAAGACAGGACAATAACAAAGGGACAGGACGGGAGCAGTGGCGGAATGGCAGAAGATCCGATGTGTTCGTGGATTCTGCCAGAGGCGCCTGACCTCCCCTGGCGAAATCTAGTTGCCATGGTTCTGTGCCGTCCTGCTATTTGCGGCGTTTTGCCCACAATTTATCTGTTAAAGCTACCGTGGGGTATTGACTTCTTTAGGATAGCAATAAAAAAGAAAAACCACATACCGTGTTACGTTTTCCTGATTTATTTGTTTGTAAGATTGAGCCATTGCGTACGTCAAGTGTCATCTTTGGCAATGTTCTATTTCATGCGGTGATGAGGTTGAATTGATATGTCTCGATTTCGGGCAAAAAGCGAGTTGTCCTTTTACGACGTAAGGCCTACAGGTTTAATGTAAAAGTTTTGAAGTTCGATGTTAAAAGAAGGGCAAACGAAAGGAAGGATGTAAGTTGGAATTATTAATTAGAGAGAAACCGACCATCGTTGGCTGTCAAACAAAATCCGGAATAACACTGAATGGTACGAGATTTCCGTCAAACCAACAAGACATTGAGCTTCTAGGTTTCCTCTAGGGAAACTGTAATGTTATAAAACGTGGAATAGCCGAGATATTTTGCTGTAAATTGGTTACACTCGATTCCCAACAGTACTGTCAGTGAACACGCTCTAGTCGAACTGCAAATGGTGATTTGGTAACTATGTACTGTTGTATCGGGAGCACCAAATAAAAGAATAATTTTACATACTACAGGGCTTGACGAAATATCGTCTGGTCAGGCACGAGAAAGTACTAAAAGCGAACAATGACGAAGAATAAAAATATATTACACGTTTCGGAACCGCATACGGTGTCCTATTCACCAAGCAAGGCAGTCACCGAGAAACCAGTATGCGGTTCTGAAACGTGAAATACATTTTTATCTGTTGTCAGTGATAGCTTATTTTGTACAATAATTTTATATACCGCGCTGCGTAATTTTTCACTAAACCAGGCACCCGGAGATTCGAAAAATATAAAAGATGGCAGAACGTAATTTGTGCCGCAAAAAACGTACTTGCTGGTGCGGGTCGACTCGCATCGAGCCCGGTGACTGAAAGGGCTGGTGCAATGTAAGCAAAATTGTCCAATTTCATTATTACAAATGATAATGATAGTAAATAAACCTTTATGGTCCTAACTTTCACCCCAAAACGATCGTGCAGACAATGATGGAGGGCATTTCTGTTCAATTCATACATGGAAGAGGAAGGGCCAACAAGCACCGAATCGTCGAAGCCCTTATAAGCCTACTATTTTACTTCATATTTGTTACGTCTTGCACCCTTTTAGATTTCGGCTTTCTTTCAATCTCAAAAAAAAATAAAGGTGTCAGCACTAAAGCCAAAATTCGGCGCCATCCCAATAGTAATTCTCAAAAATGTATGGGTACCTGTTGATTTTTTATACGCATGATGCTCAGTTTCGGTGGTCTTATAGCGTCAATACAATGAAGCGAAAACTGCGAGCGGGCGCCTATTGGAACGTATCCTGCCCATGGATATCTTCGCTTCACTGATCGCATTAGTTAACAATAAAGGTTTTAGATGCGACGGCATCTCATTCATTCGCCTTGTCCCTCCATACGGCGTTGTCGTTGTCCGTCCACACCCCTCCCCCATTGTCCTCGCCGCGCGAGCTGCGCTCTCCGCCGCTCACCCCCTCTCCTCTCCGATAGCGAACACTCCCTCGCGAGGGGCATTGAATTGAATTCGATTGGATTGGCTTGGCTTGGCTTGGAGTGGATTAAATTGGATTGGATTTGGATTGGATTGGATTTCTATTGGATTGGATAAAAGTGGATTGTGTTGCGTCATAGCCACGCCACGTTGCGTCATAGCCGCGGCAGGGGGTTCACGGCACGTTTCACGCGATGGGAGAATCAACCTAACGGCAACAACAACGGAACCCCCTATGCGTCGCATCTACACAGAGGTTCCCGCGAGGGGAGGTGGGAGTAATTTTTTGTATCTCTCGCAGTTTCGAGTTTTATGGCGATTCCTTAACTATTACCCTTGCTGGATCTTTTCGAGGACGACAAATTCCACCAGGAAAAATACGATAGTAGTCACATTTTGTGGAGGGCAACCCACTAAGCTCTTATTTAGAGGAAATAAAACCCTGGCTTTTCAATAACTCGGCTACACCTGAAGCATGCTCATTCGTTATTTTTTCTTGCATCCATGATATTCGTTCAATGGCAATGTTCAGGTCACAGGAAAACTACGTCCACTGTATTGAAGAATAACGCTACAAATCACCGATTAGCAACAGAGGTTCGGCTTCTTTGCTGACAGCTTAACCGACTTTGTCGGAATTCAGGTTCGACCTTGTCGGAATACAGTTCTAGTTGTCGACCCAACGACACCACATGATATCTCCGGAATGGCAGAAACCGATCAAAAAGTTTGAGAGTGCAGCATGTCATGCCTTCAACTGGTGAGTCTGCGTACTTCATTCCGTAGGCAGAAACCCCCTCATTCCTTATCTGTCCCATTGGTCACGTCCTACATCAAAACTCCGGCCACCCCTCCTGCCCCTTGTGTCCGTACTTCCTACCCAAATCTCACTATTGGGAAATGCATATCACCAAGCCTGGCCCCAACACCCGCGTTCCACCAAATCCTTTTGTTTCCTTCGGCGAGAGTGCAGGTTAAGGCCGGGCAGAAGGCTCTCTGTGAACGCGCGCTCTGGACCTCGGCAATTATAGTTCCGCAATAGGAAGACACGGTTGAATAAAGCCTGCATCAATGACCTGGACACAGGTGTTCTGTGCAGAAAGTTTTATCGTTCTAGTGACATTGCGATGGGGTTTCAACCAGGCTCCCTTTGCTCGTGTTACACAAACGTCAGCTCCTGGTCCTCCCAAGCATATATCTTACATCTCACCATGGAGGAAGGAGAGCTTAGAGATACCCCTTTGGCAAACGGCGTATTGAAAAAAGTGTGGGACAGGTGACGTAATTTGTTAGCCTACATTTCAGGCCGCTGGCAAATCGGTCCTACAGACGGCGTCACTGTGGGCCCGGCCGGTGGCCTATCGTCCGCCTACACAGACGAAGCAAGCGACAGTTTCGCGAGCGAAAGTGAAGGAAGATAACCTTGTGTGCAAACAACAAGCAAAACAAGCTGGCATAAAATTGTTTCCGGCTGCACTAGAAGTGACGTACGGGCATCTTTAAGGTTTCCGTAGCTCCGTGTATTTCGCTATTCTCCATTGCGGCGAAGGCATATCTCGTTCAGCTGCTTTGGGTCTACTGCCGAACTGACGTGCTCAACATTCCGTTCCCGTCCTAGGCCTTTTAAAGCGTCCGCTATCCGTCCCCTTTTGCGTAACATAAAAATTGCTCGGCTTAATGTTTGTGGGGATGATCATAGAAAGGTAAAGCAGCGTTTTAGCATTGGCTCGGAAACGCTACAACCCGGGACAATTATTTGTCTTTGTTATAATACCACAGATTATTTGCCTGACGCTTCTCGTGGATCAATATTGGCAGCAGAGTCATATTAGACGCTTTTTCACATGTACTTTACAAAATAATTTAAGGTCTTAAACGTAAACTACCAAGCTACAGGTGCCATTGAAGCGCGATGCGTACCATACCTAGATAACTTTCTTGCTCCTCGTTTAAAACTCACCACTAGGTAAAGGCAACGAGCAGTGGCGCACCGCCTAAGAGAGAGACCGAAGCCATTGTTAATCGAGACAAAAAAACTGGAGTCCAATTTTTGGAAACGCCGGGAGGACAAAGCCTTTCGATAGAGCAGTGTGGATTCAGAATGCCTCGGGAAACAGATTGGCCATTCTTTATTTCGCATTCAGAACCCTTAAAATGCATAGGTGTCCTCGGATTGTGAGTTTGTTCCAATGACACCTCCCATCTGCAAACCGCCCACGAACAGTCGAATTCAAACCGGATATCTAAGCCATATTTCGCCCTCATCTTGCTTCACTCACGTGGCATAGCGCAGAAACCGACCACCAAGCGTGGAGTAGTGGTAAGAAGTTAGCCAAATTGTTTCTGCTAACAAATGACGTACCGAACAGAAGGAGCTGGACCGCGAATAGGCGGAATGTGCGGGGTAAAAGTAACAAGTGGCTTAGCTGAGCTATGCCAGCACATACGTAGCATGAGCTAAGGTTCAGCTGGTTATTCTTAGGTTTCCTGGTAATCTAAGATTAGCTGATTACCATGCGTACTGCTGCTATAACGATTTCTTATCCAATCCAGTCTAGTGTAGTCTATTACAGTCCAGTTTGGTCTAACCGAGTCCGGTCACTGCTCTTCGCGCATGCTCAGCACGGCTTTCCAGGACCAACACGAAACGGCTATCAAGCGGCTCCGGCGCAGCATCAGACATGGTTTCTGCGCAACGCAGGCGCACAGCTTGAGACGCGCCGGTGTCAGTGCGTCTGGCACGGCTATAACGTCACTCCTCCTAAATGCGCAGACCTGCGAATGCCCAGACACAATTATCTACACAATCGTACTCCAATTGAAGTGGATTTATATTCCAATCCGTACAATTCAATTTGATCCAATCCAATGCAATCCAATCCAATGCTTCTTGCGCTTGTGCAGCATGGCCCTTCAAGATCCAGGTGAAACTGCTCAACCTTGGCCTGTGTAGCATACGCTACAAAAATAGGAGAAGACACAGAAGTCGTAGGAAAGACCCGAGGTAGACACCGGTCAGGGGCAGTTACAAATGTGCTTGATACTTTCCGTAATCAGATAAGGTATGAAAGCTTGGGATCTCATTAGGTACATTAAACGAAACCTCTGGTTAAACCATGGGTCCGTCAATTCCTCAAGGCCGCGGTTACATTTACAGATAACAAAGCAGTGTTGAATTGAGAATAAACTTGTCTTGGAAACATATTCATAAAACTAAGCGGAGGAAGTGGAGTTGGTAAAGTCACGTTTTTTGAATTGAGAACAGACTTGTCTGGGAAACATTTTTATAAAACTAAGTGGAAAAAGCGGAGTTCGGGCAGGCATATATTGCGGATGGCGGAAGACAGACTGCCATCCGTGCAACGAAGTGGCAACTAAAAAATTGTAAACCCAAAATAGGCAGGCCCAGAACTCTATACAAATAATGACTGAGAAAATTGGGACCGACAAGCGGAGTTTTCATACGCTAGAATTGGCTGGAACGTGTTTCTGGCTGCCGCCCGCAGGCCGCTGCAGGAAGGGGAACATTGCTTCGGCTCCCGTGTCAGCACCCCGAACTACGAATACACGTAAGCGCTTCCTAAAAGACCGGTATTATTGCACGCCGGATTTCGAGATGGCCTCACATTAGCAAACTCGGGTTTTGCCAGCCCTAACTGTCTGCCAAGCGAATTACCTAGCTCACCGCGCCCGCCGTGCAGACTTTGTGGGCCAGCTCTTTGAAACAAAACCCAAATCTCTGCCTAACGACTTCATTATCTGTGCGCTCTCGCAAACCTGCGACCGCCAATATGAAAATCGAAGCGCTCACTGGAGGCACATTTTCCCCTGAAAGGTCATAGTTCCAGAATACAAAAAACGCAAGCCAAGCAATTTTCAGGGCTCGCAAACCAATCAGGACGTCTCTGCGCTCTGATCACATGACACACCACCTTTCAAGGCGGCAAGACTGAGATCGCGTACACAGCCTCCCGGGGACCAACTACACAATCATCTACTGACTGCGCTTGGGGCTTGTTATGAATGGCCCACGAACGACGCAGGCAGAGTCGAACAGTGTTTAACACGTCGAAAAGTATATTTAAAAGAACGAAATACAAGCGCAACTTCGTAGACGGTGAGATGTTGTAGATAGTACAGATTTGAGCCACACAGAAGCACAGTAAACAGTTCGAAGGTACACAAAATAGCCTCTTAGTTCGGAAGGTCTGAGAGGAATGGCCGATAAACAAGGCAGCTCACGTTCCGTCGCGATGTGCTTCTATCGGCTCCAACAGTAGGAACGGAAGTACCCAACAGCCAGGCCAGAGCGTCGGAAGTCGGCGCAGCCGCACCTTAATGACGGTGATCAGACGCGCTCTGGAGCCTTCGCGCAGTATAGCGACGGTCTTGGTACAGGTAGCCCATTGACCATGCGTCCCACGGGGTCGTTTTATGCGTAACCGCGCCCAGTTCTGCCTCTTGCCTTCCAGCCGTCGTCTTTCGAGCCTTCGCGATCACTCCCGCGCGGATCCATTTTCTTCTCATCTTCTCTGTCGAAATGGCGCGGTGAATCGCTCGCGTGGCCATTCACCACAGGGCGCAACATTGCTCGGCTGACCACTACAGCATTTACCCAATCCTTGCAGCCAGAAATGAGCTTCAGCTGCTGTTTCGAAAAAAAGCGGGCATCAGTCGGCAATCTGATGTTTACACGACATCCCCTAAAAATAAACTCGGAACGGATACCTATTGTTGGGGGAGTGACTATTTCATCATTGCCCTCCGTCTTACAATACTCTTTTCGCCACAGCACCGGAGTTGTTGGACTAACCACTAGAAGGCGGTACGTAAAGCGCATTCTCTGTATTCTCTCCATGTACGACATTATGGAAGGGACAGGAGATGGCCGAAATAGAAGAGACCTACAGTAAGAACATCACTTCCACGCAGGATCTCTCTGCAGCGAATATGCAACCTAAACATTTGGGGCTGCCCGCTGTTATATACTCAATAGATGGCGTAGCAACCTCTACAACCGCTTAGTCGGACGTCGCATCGCAAAGTACACACAGAAGGCCTACTCTTACACCAAACTTCTGCAAAACCAAAACTGCGACACGTTTTGCGACAAACCCCATTTGTAGCTTAGCAATATAGACAGCACGCAACATACTGAGACATATATTTGGTAATTTAACGTCAAATTGTCTACCACTGAGAACATCACCGGTCGAATTCCTAATCACAGTCAATCCAGATCAGCTGTTTCTCTGTTTCAAAAGTACCTATTCGGCTCCGCGACAGCTCCGTTCTCCACTTCTCTTCTAGAATTCCAAAAGGCCGCTGACGTGATCCTAGTAGGCAAATCCACACGCGAAGAATTTTTACAAGCACTGACTTTGCTAAGAGGAATACGCTGTGGGTGCATGGCTTAATTATACACAAGCCACCTGGAAGCCTCAGCGACGAGCATTAGGGTTTCTTCTTCGACTGGGGAAACCGGCACTCCAGAGTGCCGATTCTAGCATGAAGATTAGGATCGCTGTGACAATACGGTGACATTAACAAGTAACCGAAATCAAAGGGCTCGTAACATTCGGCAACCTAAGTCCCCTGTTATATCCTAGTCTGTGCATACACTATAGCCATGTTTGGTTTCTGGCCGCCTTAGCAGCCAGCTAGATCGGACCTGCCAATGTTACCACATCATGTTAGCTTCTGGGCTCATCTGTGTGCTCATGACGGGTGCCTAGAGTAGAAAGAAGCTATCTCTTACCCCCTTCACAAAACAAACTGTGGCTACACCATAGCCATCGACATGCAAGGGGCTCTCGAAAACGTACCCAAAAAGGCCTATCTTCAATAGCTTCAAAAGCCGTGTGTTGTAACAATTTCACCTATCAAAGCCACGTCAACCACCACCACATCTTCTCCAGCTAAAAATGCACCTGATTGCTACTCCGCACACTACTCGGGGCCTTGCACCGATTACCTCCTCCCTACAATTCGGTAATGGAAGAACAGGTCCCGCAGTTGACAGCTCAAAGTACAGGGAGCCCTCTCCACTTCTCTTTTCTGAATTGACGTTTTACAACGGCAAGATGTGCAGCAGATCGTCTCTGAGAAAAAGCCGAGCGTAAAAGAATAATTTAGTGTGTGCGTAGGAACATCTTAAATAAAAACCTCCCAGACCCCGCAGGTCTTCATATAAGGCGGGTTATTTTGCCTAAGGTAGATGCTTTCACAGCACTGTATATCAGTTTACACGTGAAGCCTACTTTAAATCAATTGGTATTACCTTGGTTTCTGTAAGCTGCCTTTCCAACAGTGTGTGTTGTAGAGTGAAGAATGAACACTTACGGAAGAAGTAATGTTACAGCCTCACATTATACTCGTCTAAACCGCAACCGCCACTTCCCCAAAACTGTGCCCAACTGCCCACACGTGGCGTCTCTCTCCCGGTGAGGTTACAGATTGCCATGCACTCCTCGGGGTCACCTCTGTGGCACTCCTCAGACGTCCGTGTCTTAGCCCAACAACAGTGTTTCCTTTCTGTGTACCGTAGACATCACGCAATTTTTCTCGTAATTAGACGTGACAAATCCCCAAAATTCGCTAACACGAAAAGCAAGTATTTCCGCCAGCACACCAGCTTCGCTCGACTTCACTCCCCAAAGGGTGGATGGGCTTTTATTTTCTGAGCAGCATCTGTCCTGCAGGTGCTGCAGACTGGTGAATGTGGGTATGCTGATGTACCCGCAAGGCAGTGCCTTTTCAAACCCCTTTGCAGAGGAATATAGTACTACATACTAAAGCAAGCAAACGAAAATTCTTCTAGGCAGTGACGCCCATCATCCTGATAAAGAAGCACGTATAAGGGGCTACGAAAAGTAGTCATGTTTGGGAATGTTAATCGGGATATTCAAGAGTGATCACGTAATATTATATGCGAGAGCATTAGCTCGGGTGTTGCATTTAGGCAGTATCTTTTGTCTGGACTCTTTGGTCGCCGACCAAAATTTCTGTGCTCCGGTGCCAATAGTTGGCATGCATACTCCCACTGGAGAAGACGCTATGGGGGCATTGGTCGATAATATTGGTCGAGTGCAGGAATTCCTTCGTTTGCGGTAAAAAATGCGTGTGTAGAAAACGTTCCGTGGTAGGAAGCCAAACTATCGCCATGCATAATTTACATGACGACCTTATTTTATTTCAGCGGTTCAATACACACTGATTATTTCCGTTCAAATGTACAGTGATAAGTAAACGTGACGTAATTCAATATCACCTGCTGGATGCAAGTGAATTTGCCCCACTTTGCCACCACTGCCTAGTGCGACTGATAAATGGCGAAGCCGCAACAGGCGTCGAACGCGCTGCACTACACGGTCCGCTGGGAGGTGGGAGTTGTAGCCGTGATCGCGCCCTGGAATACGCACCTGCACATGCTCACCTTCAAAGCCGGCACCGACAATGGTCTAGGGCAACACTGTTGTGGCCATGTCCAGCGAGCTTACCTATATCACTGCCTAGATGCTGGCCAAGTGTTCGTGGATGCCGGGCGCCCCGTGGACTGGTTAACGTCGTGTTCGGCTTCGGCCAGATTTTCGGTGACGCACTGGTGCGTCCCAAGCACGAAGAAAATCTTGTGCACTGGCAGCACGAAGACCGACAGTATCATCGCGTAAATGTCCGCGCCCCACGAAAGAAGCTCTCCCTAAAGATGGGACGCAAGAATGCAGCCAGCGTATTCGAAAACACTGATCTGAAGAAGTGCCTCGGATCAGTTATTAAGGCCTGTTTCCTAAACCACGGCGACATCTGCATCTGCACGAGTGTTATCTACATTCACACGAAATTATACCAAACGTTTACAGAGGCGTTCGCTCAGGAGGCAATGAAGCTCAAGGTAGGCCCGCCCCAGAGCGAGTCTGTGTTCATAGGTGCGCTGCAAGCAGCACTTGAAGAATTTTAAGTTGTGCATCCCGTTCGCCATGGAAGACGGCGGCATGATACTCTGCGGAGGCATCCGAGAGGCGCCCGACCTACCCAAGGAGAACAAGAATGGCTAGTTCTTGCTGCCAACGGTGATCACATACCTCCCTCACTTATCACGTTGAATGCAAGAGGACATATTCCTGGTAGTAACGTGCCTGGCACCATTTGACATGCCCCTCAAAGTGATCGAGAAGGTCAGCAGTGTTTCCTATGGCCTGTGTTCGAGCATGTGGTCCAGAGATGTCTACCGAATTCACAAGATGGCGCAGCGCCCGGAGGTGAGCACTATCTGTTGCAACTGCCGCTTGGTGCGTCACCTGCACATGGTGTTTGGAGGGATGAAGATTTCCGTCCTCTTCCGCGAAGGCACCGACGCCTCCAAGGAGTTCGCCATATAGGTCAAGCACATCGTCAAGATATAGACCATTTTTCGGAAACATAGCTTGCAGTTTTGGTTCAAGTAGAACGGAAAATATTGGAGTTATTTGAAGTATCTCGATGTCGCCGCTAGAGTCCTCGACGTGGCAGCAAACAGTCAGAGAGCTGCTTGAGTCGTGAAGAGGTATCTTGGTGCGTGATGCGTAACCGGGGTTCTTGGAGTTGCTAGTGTCGGTGAGGTCGAGAAGCTGCGACGCGACTTCACCATATCTAAGACAAGCATCATAAAGTTCGCTTCGTGGGAACTGCATCGCTTGCCTAATATTGATTGACAGGTTACGATGACGTCACGAAACTCTAAACCATCCCTAAACTCTTGCTCAGCGTGGGGACCAGTCAGACTCGTTCGATAATGCGGTTATTATTCCGTACTTGAATGGACGCGTAGTCAAGGTGATAAGTAATGGCCGAAACGTCTTCATCTGTGTGTCCCCGTTGAAAATGGCGTGAATCGCTTGTGAGATCAGCGTCGTTATAATAGATCCTTGAACACATCGTTTGTGATCTAGCTTATCTTCAGTAGGCTGCGTTCATGGTTAGGTCATGATGAAAGCGGTCTCAGTTCTTTTAGGCATTGCTCGCAACTGTTGCGTGCATACAGTAGTTCGCTGATCTAATGGTATTCGGTACCAGTTTTTTGCGACTACAACGGCTTTGGTAAAGAAAAACAAACTGTATTTACATTAAATGACAGACAAAACACGTCCGATCACCAACATTGTGTCTCGTCATCCTATTATTTCAATATCAGAGATCACTTCTTTGTCCTCGCACAAATAAAGTTCGCTTAACAGATACGGGGCTGTTTCGTTTGCCAGAGTTCACATTCAAAAGAGAGAGAATTCCGCGATGAGATTACAACATTTAGGCAAAATCCTCCAGTTGATAGATAATAGAGGCTCAAGCCTTTGTTAAAAATGAAGATGATGACAAATTCTCTCACGTCTGTAAATCACCAAGTTGCTTTGCTCCCTACGGAATACCATATACTGAGACGGGTGGTGGCCTTAAGAATAAGGGTATTGGCACAATTTTCACCTTCTGATAATGCGCACGCCGAGTTACGTTTACTCAAAAAAATTCAAAAACAATGATTAGCACGCTGACTGTACTGCCTAGATGTAAAAACCTGCCACCATTTTCTTTGACGATGACGTGTTGCTTTACGCACGCAACTGTGCAAAAAATACCTTCTTTTTCAACAACGTGCTTGTCCTGCTCTTGATCGCAATGAAACTGGAGCAGCTAACACATCAAATATTTGCGATTTTAACTGCCTTAACATTTATAATTTCAGATATCATGCAGCACTCGCTTAACCGCTGCTTTGTTATAAATTCGGCCCGGAACTTTTAAAGTTCTCTTAACGTACCTGCTTTGGGCAATTGCAAACTCCTGTCTCCTGCTCACGCCTGTACGTGATGCCGCTCGGTTCTTCATGCTTCCGGCATGTAATATTCTCTTGGCTTTTCAAAGATGCTTCAACGTGGTATCAATAGAGAGCCATAACTACTACACAGGGATGCGAACTGCCCCCACAATGTGTGTATCAGATGATATTCAATGTGTGTGTCTATTGAACATCAAGTGCACTGTATGTAAGGTGTGTATCTAGGAACGGCTACATAAGATTTTGTAATTTTAACATTTAGGATTATATTGAGTTGAATTTCGGGAGGTGTTAGTGGCCACTGGGTTGCCGCATTGAAAGGGATATTAATTCTGACCGTGCTTGTCCCGCGCCAGTAATTTTGAAGCCGACTTTTAGCGAAAGATGTTTCGTTACGAAACCAACGTTTGACACTCTTTTTGCGATGATGGTTGTAAGATCCTTGTAAAATAGCCGACGCATTTAAAATGTGTTTTCACAAAACATTTGGTGTAAGGATAACGATATGGTGTGCTTGACACCCTTAATTACGCGTGACACTTACGCGTGACAATGTGGGTCGGATGATTGCGTAGTATACCATGCGGAAACATTAAACACGCACTAAATAAATTACACCAGTAATCAACTGAGCAAGAAAATATACAAGATGCGGATGGAGAGGCAGTATATAGTTACTCTATGTGCTAAGATTGCTTTAATAGCCAGCATAGGCAAGTGCTCTAATTTGGACGTCGGAGGGTTGGCTAACGAGGGGGGGAGGAGTGAAGGGGGGCAAACCCATGTATTACGGAGTAGAGGGCGAAGGGGCGGGGTTGTTGTGGTGTGCTGGCTCGGGTGTGAAACGGGGCAATTGCCCATTTTACACCCCCCGCCGACGCCCATGGCTAGAGTCGATGGGTTTATTACTAAAATCCAGTAATTCAGCGCTACTTCCTTAATTAAGTATCTTGTCTTCCCAATAGTTAGCTGGCGGATTAGCGAAATGTTTCTTTTCATTATTGAGACCGAACGCAAGAACTGCTGTTGTGATTGTGTTCAATAAATCATCATATTTTATTTAGAAGAACTGCGAGTTGGGCTTGTTGGTATAGGTTCATAATGAGAAACAGCGCAAAAACAAATCTTGGACAAGAAAGACAACGAGACGAAGATTTTATTATTTAGCCCTCACTTACTGCACACATTTTTGACAATCTCTTAGAAGGGTGTTCATTCTTACAACACACGCCTTCACACGTGGGCGTAAAGCTACAAGTTAGGGTGTGAGAAATTATAGGAAAATTGTAAAGAATCCCCATACATGGAGGTGGTTTCTACCAATTTACAGGGGTGGGCGTGAGGCTTTTTCGAGCATGTGAATGCTTCGTTCCTCCCCGTGTTTAAAACAATACGACGTGGCAGAATTTAGCAGCATCGGAGCTGGTCAAGCTTCAGCATAGCCCCGTGGCGTTAGCAAAAGAATACCAAGAAAAAACACCACCGCGTTTAACGCGTGCACCACCACTCACGGGCTATTTTACCAGTGGACCGTGCGTTCGCGCCTGCCCTGGTCACACCTGTTCTACACCATTTTACATGTGATAGTGTTTCTTCGGCCAATAAAACGCAAAAAATGGCGCAGCTGGCACGAGTGGTGCAAACTCGGAGCAGCAACAAAGCTGTTGGTCGACCTAGCTTGTGTGACCCGACAATATGTTGTCTGTGTGCCAGACCCATGGTAACGGCATTACCAAATCCACAAAACGTTGGCACCACCTATCAGGGCTTTGGCTTCACTAGCAACAACATGGCCATGCTAATAAAACTTTGGAAAGCCCAAACAAATCTCGCCAAACAGCGAAAATGAAGGAAATGATCTCCATCACCAGCCGTGCTCTTTATTTCGCTGGCGAACATTCCTTTCGTACCTGCTCAACCCTTTCACAAACCGAAGGGTGTTGCATGTGGTCAAAACCATTTTTGCGATACAAAAAATGTACAGCCACACATTAAGGTGTTGGAGCATAACGAAATGCTGTTATAATATTCTAACATAATTAGTTCAGCTTTTTTAGACGATAAAGGTGAGAAAACGTTAGGTTGTAGAATCGTTCAGGTAGCAAAATTTCAGTAAGTAGTAGTAGTATCTGTTTGTTTTATGGCGCAAGGGCAACGATGGCCAAAGAGCGCCAATGCAATGGTTGATCATTTTGAATGATGTTTTAATAAAATGGTGCTGTAAATGTGACGATCTTAAGAGAGGTTAGTGTGGGGGGTGTATACAGCCCCTCATTTAAAACAGCAATAAAATTGGGGAAATGGGAATGGCAGGGTAAGAATGTAAAAAATAAATAGACACTCATAGCGTCCTCCCACTCTGAGGGGCCCCGAGGTTACACATGGTATGATATGCGGTTTAAAAAGCCAATGTCTCCCAGGTAAGCAAAAAGGCGTTTACTTGGAATTAAGGGTTGATCAGCTAAAAACATCGAGGGATGAAGAGGAATCATGTGAGTGTAGAGTTCCCGGAAGTGCTTTTTCCTTGCCTTGTGGAAGTACCCACACTCAACTAAGACATGGCTGACGGATAGGCGATGTCCGCTCCTGTCGCATTGTGGCGGTGGTTTGCCCTGCAGAAGGTGCGAGTGAGTAGCGTATGTATGACCTATTCGTAATCTGCACATGTATACTTCCGTTGTTCTGTTGTGTTTTTCTGTGTAGTAGCTGCCTAATTGGGGTTTTATAGTGTGGAGTTTGTTATCTGTCTGAGTGTCCCAGTGTTGCTGCCAGCGTTGTCGGATTGCCTTTCGAATGAATGGTTTCCAGTCAAGATAGGGAAGCTGCTGAACGTCGACGCTGCAGCGAAGTGCTGCCGCAGCGGCGCTCTGGTCTGCGAGTTCATTACCAGGAATGCCACTGTGTCCAGGCACCCAACACACGACTATGACCTGTTTTAAAGCGTAGGCTGCCATTATCTCTTTAACTAACCTATTCAGCACAATGTTCCTACTTGGTTTTCCATAATGCAGTGCTGTCACAACACTCAATGAGTCTGTGTATATAATGGATTGTTGTGTCTTTGTTTGTATTATGTGTTCTAGCGTAATTAATATAGCATGTGCCTCAGCCGTAAATATACTTGTGTTTCTGTTTAGTGTCCTTGTGCTGGCAAAGTTGGGACCGTGTGCAGCACATGCCACAGCAGTGGCAGTTTTGGAGGCATCTGTGTAAAAGGCAGTGTACGGGAATTTGTTTTGCAAGTGCAGGAAGTGTTGTCGGATGAGTTGTGCGGGTGAATGTTTTTTGTAAATTTCCTTGAACGACATGTCACAGGTGACAGGGCGCAGTTGCCAAGGCGGCATGAACTCAACGAAGTCAGCTTTGTAAGATTCTGATAAAATAACCCCAAGTTCCTCCGCATCCACCTTCACTCGGATAGAGAAAGGCAGAGGAAGCGACGGACGGCACAAAAACAGCCTTTCGGACGCTTTGTTTTCAAGAATAGCATTTAGCGGATGACTATTTAAGGATGTTGCCCTTACGCAGTACAAAAGTGCCATGTATGTACGCTGGTGCTCTAAGCACCACTGATCCGTTTCTGCATAGAGGCTTTCAATAGGACTCGCCCGGAAAGCCCCGGACGCCAGGCGGAGCCCCAAGTGCAGCACTGCGTCCAGCATTTTTAGAGCTGTTTTTGAAGCAGACCCATACACTACACTTCCATAGTCTATACGGGACCTGACAAGACTGTTAAAAACACGTAAAAGGCATGTTGTATCTGCACCGTATGACTGGCGGGAAAGGACTTTTAAGATGTTCATAGTCTTCATGCATTTCATTTTAAGTTGTTTAATGTGTGGGATGAATGTAAGTTTATCATCTAAAACTACTCCAAGGAACTTGTGTTCTCTTTTTACGGGTATGTCAACTCCCTTAAGTTGTATGGTTGGTTGCAGATGGATCCCCCGCTTCCTGGAAAAGAGAACACAAGTGCTTTTCTGCGGATTTAGGATAAAACCATTTTTGTCTGCCCACTTGGCTAGTCTGTTCACAGCAACTTGGATCTGCCGTTCACAGATAGAGGAGTTGCATGACCTGAAGCTGATGTGAACATCGTCTACATAGATTGAATAAAAAATGGTGGGTGGCAGTGCTCTCCCTAACGTATTCATTTTTACAATGAAAAGTGTGCAGCTAAGTACTCCACCCTGGGGAACGCCATTTTCTTGTGTATACGTCCTGGATAATGCTGCACCAACTCGTACCCGGAATGTTCTATCTGATAAGTAGCTTTCCAGTGTGTTCAACATGTTTCCACAAATGCCGAAAGATTTAAGGTCATGCAGGATGCCATACCGCCAAGTGGTGTCATAGGCCTTTTCGATGTCAAAAAATACAGATATACAGTGCTGCTTATGGGCAAAAGCTTCTTTAACATAAGATTCAACAGCTATAAGATTGTCAGTTGTTGACCTGCCCAAGCGAAAGCCTGCCTGGCAGCTATCAAGGACACCATGATATTCCAAGAAATAGATAAGCCGTCTATTGATCATCTTTTCAAAGAGCTTGCTCAAGCAGCTTGTCAAAGCAATAGGGCGATAGCTTGTCACAGAAGAGGCATCTTTCCCCTCTTTCAATATAGCCAACACAATTGCCTCTTTCCAAGCATGAGGAAAGTACCCAGCACACCATATCTTGTTGTACAAGAAGAGAAGAGTATTGAGGGTATCTATGTGCAGGTGCTGAATCATTGTGTATGTTATTTTATCAGCTCCTGGCGCCGAAGCACGGCATGTGTTGAGGGCTACCATAAGTTCCTGCAGCGAAAAAGGAGAGTTATACCCATCATTAGATTTCTTGTGGTCACGAATACGCTTTCTTTCAATAGATTCTTTTTATCGCAGGAATGTCTCAGTGTAGTGGGAGGAGCTTGAAATATGTTCAAAGTGCTGTCCCAGGGTGTTTGCTTGGTCTTCAAGTGTATCGCCAGTGGTGCTGACAAGAGGTGTGACATATGTTTTCTGCCCCTGCAGTTTCCGTATCCTGTTCCAAACTTTGCGCGCATCTGTATAGGAATTTATTGATGATAGAAAAGACCTCCAACTATCTGTTTTTGCCTGACGTCGGATTCGCCGTCCCATGGCTTTTGCGCGCTTGAAGGAAATTAGGTTTTCTGTAGTAGGATACCTGCGGAGGACCCCCCAGGCCTTATTCTGAGCATTTCTGGCCTTCTTGCAATCGTCATTCCACCAGGGCCTCTGAAGATTACGTGTGATACCGGAGGTCTGGGCAATAGAAACGCTAGCAGCATCAAGTATATGTGCTGTGATAAAGAAGCACGCTTCATCAATACCTAAGTGTGTTATTGATGTGTAAGTAAGTTTCGACATCTCTTTAAACGTTGCCCAGTCGGCACCAGCTTCTTTAAACTTTTCATGTGAAGTGGAACTGTAGGGGCATTTTTCTAAATATCTGAGGGTGACTGGGAAGTGGTCGCTCCCGTAGAGATTCGTACCCACTTCCCATTCGATGGATGAAAAAAGAACGGGGGAGCCTATAGCAAGATCAATGTGTGAATATGTGTGGTGTGCTATATTGTAGTATGTCGGCTGCTTTTTGTTAAAGAGACAAGCTCCGGATGACAAGAGAAAGTTTTCTATCAACCGGCCCCGGGAATCTGTGCGTTCCGATCCCCATAGTGGGCTGTGCGCATTAAGGTCACCAACTAGTAAAAACGGTTCTGGCAGTTGATCTATAAGGGACTCAAATTCGTAACTGGACAGACGATATTCAGGGGGAATGTACAGTGAGCAAATTGTTGTTAACTTATTGAATATAATTGCCCGAACAGCAACCGCTTCTAGGCCGGTGCGCAAATGGATAGATTGACAAGGGACAGCTTTTTGTATAACTATTGCCACACCACCAGAGCAGTGCGAGCAGCTGTCTCTGTCTTTTCTAAATACTGAGTATTGGTTTAGGAAGTTGGTATGCTTAGAGTTCAAGTGAGTCTCTTGTAAACAGAGGACAGTTGTTTGAGTTTTGTGTAGGATTTCGTATATATCATCTAGGTTTTTAATTAATCCTCTACAGTTCCACTGCGTAACTATTTGCGATACCATAAATGTTTAAAGAAGATTTTGGCTGGTGAAGAGTAGGGATGGATGTATCACCTACCACACTCAGGTATGATCTGGGCCAGTGACACGGGGGGCTGCTGGCTTTTTTCCCCGCCCCGCCATGGAGCGCTGTTCTTTCACCGCCTTTGGTGCTGGCCGAGACGGTGTCATGTCCATGTCCTCGTCTGAGTGCTGAGACAGCGACGAGATGGAGTCCTTGCGGCCTCCGACACGGAATATGTTCGAAGTGGTGGAAGGATTTCCTCCCACCATCGTTTGTTGCGTGCTGGACGCAGAGGCGGTCGAAGGACCCGCCACATCTACATCCATGGCCACCTGAGGTCTGGTAGCCGGAAGAAGGGGACCAACGGCAGAGCCGTCACTCCTGGCGTTCGTGGCCGACGCAACACTTGCGGGTGCCACAGGTGTTGCGTCAGTTGGTTGGGCTGCCTTAGGCAGCACCTTGGGGGGCTGGGGCGGCACCAAGTCTGCTTCGCAGTACTGGGTGGCCGCAGTGACAAGACGCCGCTCCGCCCCCCGGCGAGCTGCGTCGGCATACTTCGCAGAAGCAAAGCGCTGAGCCTTTTCCGCGCTTCTAAGTAAGAGATGTTCTCGCTGACTTTAAGATTGAGTATTTTCTTCTCAAGTTTGAATGTTTCACACGTCCTTGAGTAAGCTGTGTGCGGCCCACTGCAGTTCGGACACTTAATCAAAGTGCTGTTGCAATTCTCTTTGGCGTGGTCGTGCTCTGAGCACTTTGCACACGTTAAACGCCCACGGCAGTTGTTAGTACTGTGCCCATAACGTTGGCACTTAAAGCACCGACGCGGGTTGGGGATATATGGTCGGACGGTACATCGAAGAAAGCCTGCATTCACAAATTCGGGTAAGGTACTGCGGTCAAAGGTGAGGACAACATGTTTGGTTTTGATTTCCTGATTTTCTCGACGCATAGTGATCCTCCTTACTGCAATGACGCCCTGGTCGCGCAGGCCCTCGAGGATGTCAGAGTCAGTTTCATTGCAGAGATCAGATTCGGATATCACACCTTGGGATGTATTTAGCGTTCGGTGGGGAGTGACTTTGACTTTCAGGTCGCCAATGAGGGTTTGTACAAGAAGCTTTTTTGATTGTGCCGGGTTGTTTACTTCTACAAGGATCTCTCCAGAGGTCAGTTTCTTGGCTTTGTAGTGTTTTCCCACAACACGTTCAATGCACTTAGCTATTAAGAAAACGGATGTAGATGTCACTGGCTTTGTATTGTCTTCGGATGCAATGATCAAGAACCGGGGAAAGTTGTCAGGTATTTGGAATGATAGGGCAGGCAATGGGGGAAAGTTCGCTTCGGTGCGGCCCCTTTTGGGGGGCCGATCAGTGGGTTTAGAAAATTTTTAAAGAACCATGCAGCATGGAAAAAAAGCAGGGAACGGGGGTACTTCCTTCGCTCGGTTTACCCTGATGCCGAGAGAGGTCCCGGAGCTCCCTGCCTGGTAAACAGACAGGGAGCCCATCCGCCGGAGCTTGACCACGGCTCCGACAGCCACCGTTTGTGGTTTCTACCCTTCACCTTAAAACTCCTAGCCATGGTAGGATACAGCGTGAGTATGGGGGCTCGGGGTCCGCGGTATCGCCAGTACCGTCACCAAGATTGCTCAAGGTGCCCCGTGCGGGGAAAATTTCAGTAAGGTTGCTCAACTGAGCACAACACCGGAAGACCGACTTATTCGTCGTTCGTCGGAGCACACGAACCAACCAGAGACCCGCGTCGCAGTGTGTCCTCCAGTTCCATTGCACTGCCTACGGAACCGTCCGTTTGTTCGCGACTCCAGACTGTACCGTCCATGCATTTTTTAGTGTGATCGGCCCGATTGTACGAAAAACGATGTTCGTTTTGCAGCCGCTGCCGTAGTCGGCAGCTGATGACCAAACGGCAGAGTCCGAACTTACATCCCTGATGAATAACAAAGCTGGTGTTGTCCAGTCGCCCAGTAGCATTGACCTGGCATCATCACAGGGTGCTTCAGCAGCATCGCCAGGTTCTCTCAAAAACCTGCAATTATATAGGCGAGACAGGCAATATTTCTCCAAACACATTGTCTACAAGTATACCTCAACCTTTGTATTTAACAGGTTTTCTTAGATGGTCAGCTTTGCATAGAAAGAGGAGCGGTGACCCAGGAGTTCTACAAATATACAAAATTTTCCGAAGACGATCGTCTGAACAAGCCTTTTGTTGTGTGGGAAACGCATTTTACGATGGCAGATATAACAACCGGCTTTTCCGTAAGTAACGACATTGCTTCTATCGGCTATCAGGAACTACAGGTAATGTAACCAAATAAACTAAATCCATGTAGGACTTCGAACATGCGCTGGACGAGGGAAGGTCGATTGGGCTGACGGGTTTGACTTCCGCCTGCCCGGCCGCTTTTTAAATGCACGGAAACAGTCGAGGAGTGTAAATCACAGGTGCAGACTTGTGGGGTTCGTAGAAGTGGCGGACAATTCCGTTTTCGTGCCCCCGCGACTAAGCTCCATGATCTAGTTAACCTTGACAACGTGTCGAAAGGACTCGCCCCGACAACCTTTAGACTCAACGCTTTTGCTTCCACGATGGTGGGTTGAGTCGAAGAACGAGTTAGTATTGACTCAGCCTTGTTTAAAGGGTCCATAAATACAGGACTTATGTTTCATATAATGTGTTGTGGGATACAGGCAATCATGAGGCGCCCAAACTTGGATCGAGAGCGGAGGAGTGCGTCCTTGGAAAGCAAAAAAAGTAATACCGGAGAGAGAAAAAAACAGTAACTGGCTTATTACACTGGTTAATAAATAAATTGGCTCCAATCCACGCCGTGAAGGGGATTAAAAAGCAAAGCTTTAAACGACACCCGCAAAAATTTCCCATGCGACGTCACCTAAATTCTCACACGTGACTCTACAGCGATCGAAACCAGAGATTATGCCTGCCATTACCTAGAATTCACAGGGGCGGCGTTCTGAACGCAGAAGCCACGGTAACGGCTGGGCTAGAGCGGGGGACGCTGCCGCTGTAGCACGACGTACTTCGGGAGAATGAAAACGGCGAATAGCATCATTCTAAGGGTCAGAGAAGGGGACCGTAGTCATGCCGATCTGCTAGTTCGAGGCTACATCAACGCGCGACACTAGCACGGACACCGAAACAATTCGGCGTGTGAGCCTAGTGATTCTCGTGTATACTTATTTAAACTAGTTTGTTTTGTAAGTTTTAGAATTGCGTGAAAGGTGAGGGAACTTTTCAACCGCTATTTATCAGAACCGATTGCTCCTTTAGCCTTTTGTTATACCAGTTAAAACACAACCGAATTGTTATTCACCAATTTTTATAAAAAAACGGGCTCCCATTCCTGGCCAGCAGTGCATTTATCTAGCGTTTCTCCACCATCCAGATGTCTATATGTGGTCTTTATATTTTATTTTGCTTTCGCGCCCTGGAAACCAAACCTTAACGTATCTTTGCTGTACGACCATATACTTCCGTCGGGTCCGAATTACCCAGGGGCTAATAAAGCCATGCGACGAAAGTGCGCAATGGAAGCGAAGCTGCTCCGAAACAGGCCCAAAACAACCGTCACTAAAGCTCACGACAAAGCCGCCTGAATGATCCCGGCGACGTGACAACCGAGCTGAGCAGATCGGCGCGCGGGCAACGCTGGCTAAATTAAATTCGCAGGGCCAACTACAGGGTGCTCCGTAAGTGAAACCCTCCGCTCCATCTTCATCGTCCCCCTGCCGCCGCCTACTCCGCGTTGGGAGTTTGTGGTTCCGCACGCTACGACATAACCATTGTCTGGTACAGCCACAAAGGTTTGATTTAAAAGACGTGATGATGATTGCGGCGTGAGAGTGGTTCTAATTCCTCCCCTCCCTGATGTGTCAGCTTGGTAGTACTGTCGTGGCCGTGGGCCACCCTGTCTGCTTGCGACCTGTTTGGCCCTCTTCACTTGACCTGGCGAACCTGTAGGCCCGTCTCAGAATGCGAAGGGAGGCGTCCCACTTCTCCTGTGGAGGGATTTCGGAGAACAGGTCCATAGGGCGTGCCTCGATGATGGGGATGTTGTGGGCCCCACAGACGTGGCTTGCCACGGTTTAGCAGTGGTGGTCGGGGCCTGACTGTGGCAGGCTCCAGTCTGAAGTTGGCGCCGGGCGTGGCAATTATCTAAGGTGATGTATACATGTGGCCGGGGGTATATCCGGCGGGAGAGATGGGTTCAAGAGAGAGGGGTCCGATCAGCGGTTAAGCGCTGACGGGGCTTCGTGGCCGGAATGCAGGCTTGGCGCAGACGGAATAAAAGTCGTGGTATTAGGTCATGCACGGCCTCGTTTCTCTGGAGATCAAAATCGCGAGGATCCAAAACCCTTTACTGGGGTTGCAGCGGGTTTTGGCGCGAAATATCAGCGCCAGTGGGAAAACGTGTCCAGCGATAAACATTTGCAACGCATTTTAATGATGGCTACGCGACCGGGGTGGAGAGAAGGGTTCAGAGCTATCTGCATCACATCTGGGATGGGTGTCTAGAGCGTTTTGGTTATAAGTCGGGTGGGTTATAAGTATTAACCAGCTGGGTTATGTCGGTTAACTGCGCTATATGATTCCGCTTCTTAATAAATGTTGCCAGCTGCTAGTAACGCATTGTCCTGTCTATTTCTTTTCTTCAACATATTTTCGGGGGTGTTTTCGAGATTATTGAACAATTGCAACCGCTGACTGTGGTGAAGGGCTCGTGGTGTCTGTACATCGCAGGATTCACGTACAGGACTAGTGTATCGCTCATGGATATTCTGGGCAGGACGTTGGCTTTTATTGTGATGTGAAATCTGGCGCCATTCGTTTCAAGCGGACGTGGCGGCCTGCTTAGCAATTTACGTCTACAGTCAGCACAGGTTGAGCAGCAGTTTTCAGTTGCATTGTGCTAATTTAGTGATTTCCAATCTGTCCGTATACCCTAAACTCTCTTTGAGACGAGAGTTTATCTTATCCCAAGAAATGTAGGGGTCGAAGCGTTTGGTGGCTGTTTTTCTGTTTTCAAGTGGCTGTTTTGGGCCTTATTTCACGTCTCTTTTTCACTCCTGACCTTGGCGCTCGTCAGCATGTTTCCTCTTGATATCCCCAAGCGTTCCCAACTCATCCAAGTCAGAGTTTTCTGTCTAAGGATGCGAGGAAAATTGTGGTCGGGTATAATTACTATCGTGATTATTCGCTGCCCAGCGTTGCTTTGGCACTGGTGTTAGAAGTGCTGGTTTTTGCAAACCAGTAATTTTGAGCTGTGAAATTTGGGAAGGGCTGGTTGTGATGCCAGACACACTCAAAGTGTTTACGGCGTCATTTTGTTGCGCGCAAGTAGATGAACAGGCTCAACAGGGTCTATGTAATCGGGAACATGACAGAAAACGTCTACAGGCTTCCAGCGATTGCAACACCGCTCGTATCAACAAACTAATCTTGCTTGCCCCTTTCCTCAGTCATGCACTCCGGATGACAGCGGCCTCTAGGTGGCTTGATAGAGTGGCGGAGGAGCTTGAAGCCCACCGCCGTATTTGGCAATGACGAGAGGAGAGTGAGAAGGGGTGATACGTTGCCGGAGCTGTGGAAACGCTATTTCCTTTCATCGACATTAAACCCTGAGCAAGGAGGTACGCTGCACGAACACTAATGGCAGCAATTTAGGCTGCAATAATAGCCTCAGTCTTCAAAAAAACGACTTGCCTCAACGAGCCCGACGTGCTCGTTGAGACATGCTCGTTCATCGGGCCTCATTTGCGACCTCGCCGAGAAGTAATCGTGAAAGCTCACAGGGTGGTTGTAAGATGTCTCTCTCAAGTAACCTTCTGTCCTGCAGCCTTCACATTTTCCTTTGGCGTCACGGCTGCGCAGCTGCTTTCTCGGCTCCCAACCTGCAAGTGGAGCTCCGTGCTCTTGTAAGGCTAGGCATGCTGCTTGTGAACCTTCGCGTTCCTGTAAAGCGCACGTTCCTGTGAAACTTCACTGGGTCGACAACCTAGTCGGGCGACGCGCCCTTTTGAATGTCCTACGTGGCTGCGGGGCATAGTTTGTAGGCCAAACACATCGGCCCTGTATATGACCAGAGCGACAATCTACTATGGATAGATGAAGAAAGCAGCTCGCAGGAATGTCCTGTTGAGGCTAAGTACTGGGTCGTTGTCAGCGTTATCTCCACACACGCAGTTTACTTGAGAAAAGGCTGGAACTAGGCCGAGTCACTATCATTTTAACTCCGATAAGAGTCATCTTAACCATCACATGTAAGTTTAACTAAGCCACCCATTTTTTTTCCTTCGAGATGAACCACTCGGTCTCTGGAAATATATCCAGGTGATTGTTTAACCCCCTCGATAGCGGTATGGCGTGTTTTGTTGGGATCTTCGCATAGAGGTTGTAAATTCAAATAAGCAGTACATTTCTCTGGTAGGACCAGTTATATGGGAGAATCTTTACCGCATTCGGTGAAGAATTCGGGTGCACCCTATGTCCTTCTTTCTCCACTGCTTTTTACTCCTATCATGTCCTTACTCGCCAATCCAGAGTTCTCGTGCTCTTTAATATTCGCTCACACTTACTGTATGTCATTTACTGGCCTTTTTCACATTTCTTTCTTTCCCCTACGAACCGGTCCTCATGTCGTCATTCTACTTTCCCGGCCAGCTATATTCATCTTCATCTCTTCTCCCTTTTCGGCCCAACCTATCCAAATATTCCCCTTCAAGGTCACGTTACTCACAATTTCAGGCACCCATCGTTGGTGGCCCAGTGGGAGTTTGTGTGTCATGGCGTATTCGCCAGTGATATGACCAGCTGATTCATGGGCGACTCCTGGTAGCCGACACTGTGACCGTACGAAAGCGACTGTTACCGCAGCTTGTACCATTACCCACAGACCGTGACGTAGTCACTGAAAGCAGCAACCTGATCGCCGGCATTTCTGACCTGATACTGTTATCGTAACACACACATTCCAGACATTCCGCCCTTACGAGGTCCGCCTCCACCGCTTGTAAATAGCGAAAGCAGGCACTGACCAATCGTTGCAGATTCGACGGTATGCACACCGCAGAGAAATGCATGCAGATAAGGAAAATTGACTAAAAAATAGATACGCGACAGTCTTCTCCTGCCCTGCTTTTGAGAAGATAGTATGTGCGGCTAGATAAGAAACACAAGTCCAAGTTTACAATTAGCAAATGCTTTATTTTGCGCCTGGTCGCGGGGAATAGCCATCGACATTGAGGCGGGAACCGATGAACGTCAGTAAAGAACTGCCGCTCGTGATCCGATATCGCGGTTTTCAGGTGTACATGCGACCATAAGGGGAAGGACTTAGATTATTTCAGGGCTTTATTTGGTCTTAAGCAGATAACGTCCTGGTAACGTTTTCGGTTTTCACATTTTGTGTAGTATCGGGGGTCACGTGACCAACAAAAGGCCATCGGTAGGTCACTACAAGGACCCCAGTGGCCACGTGAAATCCGCCTGCCCAAGGGTTCGGACGGGAACCCCGCCATTTGTTCAGTTAGGGGTCGCTTCTCAGTCACCATGGGTGCACCACCAGTGTCGACTCATGGGTAGCCTATGTTGGGGTGGCTAGTGGGGGACCACGGTAACCGGTCAATGATCAGCGAGTTAGAGACCCTAGCAGGTTTACAAGTGACTTATCCAGCTGGGCATTTCCTGTCTGAATAGGTCTCCAGACAGATAGCCGAACGTTTGCGAGTTTGCATCGTAAAAGAGACCCTCTAAGAATCTCCAGGTACTTACCTCCATGAACGTGAGGCGAACACTTTGTTGTGTCTCGGATTTGGACGGCAAAGTTGAAGGTATTGAAGGTTGAGTTTAATTAGCATGTTTGAAAAGTACGTACAAATAATACAGAATGAGGTCCCGCCGTTAAAATACTATCTGGAGACCTTCTGTAAGAAGGTGCGTAAAAGAACAGCGATAGAGGAGGCAGCAAGTAAACTATACATAAAAAATGAGCAGGAAAGGGAGAAAGCAATACATTTATACCGGCGCGCCCATATATACATCCAGTTGTAGCAATACAAACAAAGGCACATCGAACACTGCAGGATTACATATAAGGATTCGACATAACAGAAACACTGCGAAAAATAGAGCTACAATGGAAACACATTTATACATTATGCCCAGGGAGATATTACAAAATATTTCAATTGGTTTCGGATTAAATGGGCGGAGTGAATCGATTTAAGGAGCGGGGTAGACCGGTCGCACAACGCGAATAGAGGACAGCAGGTGGACCATTAGTTTGACAGTGATTGCAGGGCGGTAATAGACAATAACGGTAAAACCGAAAAATGTATGAAGAAACGAACTAAGTTCACAATGAAAGGAGGGACTCTAAGAACATCTGGTGGAGTTGAAGGTACGTATTTAGGGGGGGGGGGTGCTTTATCATGGAATGCACCCAAACAGGCTGATTTTTTTCGTCTTACGGTTACTACTTCTATTACTTATATATTATAATAATAGTAGTAGTAGTAGTAATATTATATAATTAATATTATAATTGATAGTAGTAGTAGCTGTAGTAATAGTAGTACTACCAGAAGTGTACTCTTACAGGAAGCATGTTAATGAATTTACCAAGGCGGCACCTATTGCCCTATTCCCTTGTGAGCACAACAGTTTCATCCCCCGTGCGTTGTGAGTTTAAAGCCGTAAAGTTCAATCGTGCCTTCACGCTTTTCAGTAACGTTCACAAGGTCACTATTTTTGTGGTTTAATTTTTTTTTGCAGCCGTATCATGGCCTCCGCTTTACTAACAAGCAGAAGATCGGAATGGGAGGATACGCGACCTTCTACGGTGAATGGTTAGCGCCTGCAAGGTAACCAATGCTTCCGCAATATTTTGCACCAATTTGCGAGTTGTTCTTCGACCATATGTACTATTTAGCTTAAAAGCTTTACTAGCAGTATTCTAGTGCATATGCAGCGACTCGAGAGTAGAAATAAATGGCGTTTTTTTTACGGGGCAAGGAGTTTGAGTTACCAATATACGATGGAAAAACGGTTCCACAGATGCTATGATGCAAATAGAAGGAGTCGAAGCAATAGAGAGTTAGAGAATTTGTGGCCCCAAGGCTGTGGGTTCCACAAGGGGCTTAAGGCGCCTTTACTTCGCATGTGCGGAACTCAAGTCAACATTGAGATTTTAGGTTTCATTTAGCGCGAACGCTATTTTTTCCAACTAACGAGTGCCACAAAGCTCGCTTCAAGCAGAGCTGTGTTCCTTCCATCGCTCTCGCATGCGGCGTGACGGCGCGTGACCGCCGCTGAAGCGAAATCGGCGGCTCCCGTTCCCATCCACCCAATTGACTGAAATGATTGCTGAGCCAAATTTGTATATTCCAGGAATCCTTTCCAAGAATTGAATTAGGCAAGAAATCTGGAAGTCTTTCTACAATTGCTAACAGTCCCAACACACGCCTGCCGCCCCTACCCGCACGCCCCACGAAGCGGCTCGAACCTGCACATTCGACAGTAGCAACAGCTTGGTGGCACCGGTACAAGTCAATATGATCGCCAAAAAAAGTTCCGCATGCGAGAAACCAAATGTTAGTGTGGTTGAAAATTTGATAATAATTGGTTAGAGTGCAGATTTTAAAAGCAGCGATCATACATTTGCCGCGATGCTCAGCCTACGCTGACCGGCCACGGCGGTTCAACGGTCCGACCCGACAACGCGGCGCATGGTTCGGAGATCGGCCGAAGGATGACGCTACCTGCGCCTGCGCCATTTCTACCGCTTGTTCCTTGCTACCTAAATGCTTGTGTGTACTCTCGGCTCGTCATTCAGATTAATCTGAAGGCAGACCTAGACTGCACCGACGTTGGATCAGTTTCAAGAGAAAAGATGAAGAATTTTTTGTGAACCCGGTGCCTTCCAACACAATGTTCCTTGAAGCTTCTTGAGAGAAAAATCTTCTGCCGCAAAGGGTAGAAGTACCTCAGGAATGTCACTCTGACAAGCGAAGTAGAGTCAGCGTGTCATAGTAGTCCGAAATTTTGTTATGAGCCTAAGGTACATCCTGTTACTTTGATGTCAATTTTCAGAAACGTTGCGTACCTGCTGGTCAGAATAAGGAGAGGTGCATCGCGGAAGGGTTAGAATGCCTGGTGGGTGGTCGTAGGACAGCGGAGCGGTGTTGTAATTGTGTGAAGAAGAGTATAGGCATTCGTGCATGCAAAAAACTTGGCCTCGGCATTTTATAACGAGGGTTTGTTGTCAAGAAAAAAGATTCGCGCAATCAAAAGGAAGAGAATACGCTAACAGAGAACTTTGTGTTCACGCAAGCCAATCCTGTTACTGTTAAAACCGACGCCCTGCCCGTTGCCGATGTACTGAACCTTCATAATCTAAGCAAATTCATTGCTGGTAACACACAGATGCTCTGTAAATCTTTCACACTGCAAAACCACAACAAGATTTAGTACATTTCGCGTGATTGTGACAGAAAACTGATCTTGGCTAGGTAAGCTTTAAACATTTAGAAACCAGTTGAATGGCGGAAAGTTCGGGGACTCTTTTCTGTTTCCTAACTCATTTGAAGTGATTAGCTTTTTGGGCACGATGAATTGACAGGGGATGAGCTTTTTGCATTTTCGATTCAAGTGCAAGAGCCTTTTTTACTCCATTCCGAAAAATGTAATGCTGGGCGCTGTTCTGAGGAGCATAGACGCGATTGCAGCTGCGTCATTTCAAAATCCCACCGGCATATCTGCTAATAGCTTTGTGACATTCATATAATTTTATCTGATTGATTGATTGAATAACTGATTGTTTGAATGATTGACTGACTGATTAACTGTAGGGTTTAATGTGCCGACGCAATGGAGGCGATGAGGCGCGTGGCAGTGGAGGGCTCCGGGTTAATTTTGACCACCTAAGGATCTTTAACGTGCGCAGAAATCTCGTACACACGGCCGTTTTTGCTTTTCGCCGCAATCAGAAAAACGGTCGCCGCGGCCGGGAATCGAGCCCGCGCCTACGTGCTCAGCAGCGCGACGCCTTAGCCACTGCCCCACCGCGGTGGGTAATGTATGTACCTCTATATGTCAGCTCTATTGATCAACTTTGAAGATAGGCTTGTGCGGAAAAAAGAGGGTGTTTGAATACGAACCTGCAATAGCCCAGTACTGAATCACTTGTTATAGGCACAGTGTGGCGAGCCGTGTTCTTGTAGCCTTGAGGGTAGCCCGGCTGTGAGGATCGGCTGGCCTGTAAATTATGTCCTTGTTATTTAGGATTAGGTTGTGCCAGCAGATAGAGAAGACATCGTCGGCAATGGGTTACGTATTTTCTTTGACCGTGCAGATCGCCTCGTGCTCAAGGACGAATATCCTAAGATGGAGGTTCAACAGCTGTTTGATGCGTACCTGCCACTGGGTGGTGATCAGTAGAGGCCAGATTTTTAGGCACTCAAAAAGCACGTTTTAGGCGCCAAAAATAGGCGGCAAAAACAACGTTTTAGGCACTAAAAAGTATAAAATAGGCGCAATAAATGTTTATATAAATGCTAATAATTTCAAGTGAAGACGTGAGCGAACTGTAAGCACGGCAGGTAATCCAAAAATGTCATTGCTAGAGGCCACAGTGGCAGTGAAAGTTCAATTCAATTCAATTCTTCATTTTCTCTCATAAGAAATTCTATACATTAGCCTTAGAAGTGGGATTGCCCCGTAATACCTCTCGCCTAATGGCGATCAATTGGCTTAATTTCACAAGCGCATTGCTTACAAATATGTTCAGATGCGAAAGTCACTCAAGCGTCGCATATTGTGAAACAGGCAGGAGAAACAATACTTGAAATATGGTAATACTGATTTATAAAAGCGCAAAGTTATGTCTGCCTGACGCAATTAAATTACAATAAAGCAAGACAATAATAAATGCAAGATAGACAAGGTTTGTTAAGAAATTAACGTGTTGTTACGTAAGAACTTACGTACAAACTTTAGTAATTTTCTACAGGCACCTTAATTATACAGACAAGACCTTTCAACACTGCCAAATACACAAACGCTCATTCTAAATATCAATATTAAGCATGGTGTTTAGACAGAACGCGGAACCTAGTTTAAGAATCACTATGAAAATTATAGAAACAATAGGTAACTACCAGCATCTCCAGATTTCCGGGTTCAAAATTGTGCCTGTTGTCACTGAGAATGAGTTTGTACGCGAAGAACGAACCCTCGACGTCGACAGATGTGATTGGTGCGTACTTATACTTGGGAAGATACGATGGGTTAAATGACGCTGGGATCCTACAGTGCTCACCGGCAAGGACTTCTGAAGCTTCTTTAAGAACAGAAAACCCCTTGGTTTTGTCCAAGACCGAGCGCAGCTTCGCACGTGCCTTTTCGGCGACGGGTACTTCAGGAACGGCGGCGATTCTTTCCTGTGCGTGGAGAATTAGCGCAACGTTCGTAACAAGAGCTTCTCCCGCACTTTCAAGTTTTTTGGTAGAATCCGCTAAGAACGTGAGGTTGCTGCAAAGGTACGCGAGGTCTCCTGGAAGGCTATTCACGGAGAGGACAGCTTGTGCCTTTGTGACTGCAACACTCTCGTCAATTGGAAGACCGTTGATCACGGCCTTGATGTCCGAGAAATAGCATTTGTAGTACTCAACAGCTTCTAGCCACGTTCCCCATCGTGGGACGACGGGTTCTGGCGGAAAGGGCACATCAGGAAGCATCTCCTTGAAGACGCGCACGCGAGAGGGTGCCTTCAGGAACACGGCCTTGGCTGAACCAATAAGCTCGTTGACGTCAGTGAAGTGCATCCTCAGTTCCTCGCAAACACGATTAAGCGCATGCGCTAGGCAGGTGACAGGGAGCATCTGCGGGTAGAAGGCCTTCAGGAGATGAGCGGCCTTGTGCGTGTAGGCTGCAGCGTCTCTGTAGAGCAACAGAATCTTGGTGGCATTCACTCCTGTAGGGTAAAGATTTAGGGATTCATTTACAAAGAATGCTACAGACTCCCCATTTGTTCTCTCCAAAGGTTTCGAACACACGAGGAAAGCACTTGTCTTCTCGTGCGCCGCAAGCTTCCCAGCAAGAAAGTGAGCGACAAAGCGCCCTTTGACGTCTGTTGTTTCGTCTACGGAAATCCAAATGCAGGAGTCGCCAACCTCTTCTCTGATTCTTGCTAATCTCTTTTCCATACAAATGACGGAGGTAGTTCTTCCTCAAAGTTGACTTAGACGGCACGGTGTGATTGTAGTATTTCTGTAGAAATTGTTTCAGCACGGGATTTTAAATTTTGGTCCAAGGGATGTTTGCGGCCACCAGGGCCTCGCACAAATCCACGTTGAAAGCCTTCGTCCTGTCGTCCTTGAAGGCTGTTGTCAAAAAAGACTGTTTGGATTTTGAGGGCTTGTCCCGCTTAAGGTTTGCCAAATGACCTGCCATCTTCTCATGCTGAGCCAGGTGGTACTTCTTATCGCAAGGAATCTGCGCAAATGCGTTAGGATTTCTTAAATGCGAAGCGTATATTCCCCATCACAGCGCAGATAAACATGCTAGCATACTAAGCGTGTTGACATGCTAAGAGAAGACAAAGGAGTACGATAAGCATCAATAAACAGTCTAACTTCCGCAGAGAAGCGCTCGAACACCCCTGCTGCGTCTATTTGATGGTATAACTGCACTTGATCACCGCGCTGCTACGCGTGTCATATCACCAAAACGTACTTCAAAAACAAGAAGGTGAGGTTCCATTGACGTTCTGTTCAACTGACTCGGCGCGCGCCATCAATACCCTTTATTTCACGGTGGCATGGCGGGGGGGGGGGGGGGGGGCGGAGTAAGATACTAGATTCGATTGCGTGTTAACTTAGCGTGGCGTACTTCGGTAATTCTAGCTCGCGTCTGCATGTAATTACTGAGTAGCTACGGTGTGGACTTCGATTTAACGGATGTCCAGTGCATAACTTAAAAACACGCTCCGTTCATCAGCGCTAGTATTGAAACATTATCCTTCAGTACCAACAGATCAATTGCTCGTTTCATAAAGATATTTCTGGATTTTCTCATAACGCACAACACAGGGACGTTACATAAAAATGTGAATCTCCTTCCCAAGGTATCTAAAATATTTTATTTCAATAATAGCAATGGTAATGAAAGTTTAGAACTTATAAACAACGCTAGCAACCAAAATAACCAACGTTTGAAAAAATGCAGGCGCCGAAAGGAATGCTGTCTGCCGTATTCAAAATACACAGGTGCCTCCTTTCTTTTCTCAGAAGAAGGGGGAGTATAAACAAAAAGCAGTAAGAGCGAATCGCGGCCATGACGCCCTGGCGCCAACCGAGGCGGCGCAATAGACAACTTCGCATAGTTTCGAGTTCGACCACGGCCCCTGGATCAAGCGCACTTGATCGAGGGGCCGTGGTTTCGAATAACACATGAAACACTCACGCCACATAAAAAATCGTCGGCTCACCTTTTTTTCCGCACGGTTGGCAGAACACAGTCTATCCGTCTATTCTGTAGCAGGGGGAGTAAAGTGTCCACTGTCGGATCAACGCACTTCTGGGCGTCTTCCGTTTCGGCATGGCTGAAAAGGGCTCTCGGTCTCGCCTAACAGCGGCGGTGGCGGCGGCGTCGGCGTAGGCACAGGTGCGTCTCTCCTCCACTCCCCTCCTCTCCTCTCTCCGATAGCGAACGCGGTCTCAGTCGACGGTTGTCTGTGCTCTGTTTGCACTCTCACGCAGTACTCGACGATTGCTTCATGCAGCGGTTTCTTTAGAGAATCAACCCAACGGAAACACCAATGGAACCACCCAGATGCGTTGCATCACACCAGGGTTCCCGCGACGGGAGGTGGGCGTAATTTTTCCCCATCACTTTCTTTGCCCCTGACGGTATAATAGTTCCCCTGGGGAGTAGAGTTGTGCGTCCACCGCCAAGTCCTGCGGGAAAGCCACCCGTAAAGCATGCAGAAGCCGCCGCTCCGGTTGCACCGGCGCAAAGGGAGGGGGGAGGGCTAGTGAAGAGGACCAGGTTCAAACCCATTAAATTCAGAACAGTAAATATTTCCAGGTAGAATGAATAAAAGTATGAAATTGCACTCGAAAGCGAAACTTGACCCTACATAGTGATGATGTAGCGCCAATTTGAGAAAAAAGGCATTTATAGGCATTTATCGGAGTTTAGGCATCAACACCCAAAATAGGCATTTATAGGCACTACAAAACCACCATAAAAGCCATCCTTGACCTTCGTGCCATTCGTGCTCATATATCGAAATGGGGCGATAGGAACGCAAGGAAAAAAATAGCCATGTGCATAAAATCCGGTCTCTAGTGATCAGGCGTGTTGGCATTGTGTGCCTTGAAGTAAAAAAGGCTTTTTTCACTACTAGTCCGCCCATTCAAACTTGTGAAATAAGGCATAGTGAAGAACACTATGTGGGTGACCCTCACCAGGTCTTTCTGGCATGAAATACTAAAAACGAAAGGTTTTATATCAGAAATGGTGGCCTCTACAGCAGAGAGCTTTCTGAAGGACCTCAAAAGTGATCACTTGCCGGGTTCCGAATGCCCAAGGCAGAAAGGTTCTCAGCTGCATGTGCACATAAAGGAGATTGGGGTAAGTGCGGAATACAGGTTGTGTTGTCATCGCCTCAAAGATGCTCTCAACGATGGCAAGTATGGTCAATGACACTTTCACCAAACATTCAAAACAGCGCAAAAAAAGAGCACTGAGAGAAGAGAAGAGCGCTGTCTCTGCGTTTTCTTAGTCTTTTTTTTTGCGCTGTTTTGTATGTTCAGAATGAACCAACCAGCCGCACTCGAGACGCTAATTAAGTTTCACCAAGCATACCCGTGTCATAAAGCCCTCAGGTTGGTTTTTAAATTGTGCAACGACGGTTGTCAACGGGTCCCCGAGTGTGAGCAAAAAGTTCTGTGTTGAACAAACTGGCGGTTGCATATTGTAAGGCTCAGAGGCTTTAAACGCGCAAATATGAGATCACCTGCTGCCTGATCCTTGCCATAGGCACATTGGTTAGATTCCATACTTGTTGCAGACATGCATCTTGTAGGGATCTTCATCAGAAAGACACGGCGAAATTTTTAAGCTCTTTACCACGAGCTGACAACAGAAAAAAATACGTAAGGGTACCGCCCTTGCCCTGTCCCAAAAGGAACTCAATTTTTCTGAGAGGGAGAACTGGTTGTGCATGTGAGAAGTGTAATGGGTGTACATGTGTGAGAATAATTTAAGCCTTGTGACATCGGCTGGAATGTTTGTCAGGCTTGATGGTACGATTCAAAGTGACGTTCGGGGAACAGTTTTGTATGGTCCCGCTATTTTGATGATTTGGCTTCCCTAATATAATACACAGAGGTTTCTTTCGTATTTCTGTGGCATGGAATACGTTTTTTCTAGCATGCTACCCGTTGGTTTTTTAACTTTGTTAATTTTTGCTTGTACGATGAAATCACTATTCAAAAACGTCCAAACACTTGGTTTCTTTTTTAAACAGTGCGAAGTTCATGCATGTGGGGAAAAGAGTAGTCTTTGGTTTTATAAATTCGGCCTTGTCCTTGAAAGATTCACGACACCCAGTTCTACCCCTTAAAAAATCACGCAGATAAAAGCGCCTTATAAGCAAATTCATCAGCTTCTTACCTGCCTACCCCTTTTACAAAGGTAACGGCCTCAGAACGAGAGCTTCAGACACTACGGCCCAATAACATTCATCTCGAGCGTTGAGCCATCCGATCCGCACTTAGAGAGTGACTTTTTCGACCTGGGTAAAAACCACCAACAAGCATGGAGTTCAGAAAAACGTAACCAAGGACCAAGATTCAAGGACCAAGGATGAAAGGGTGAAGGATCAAGGAGTAAATGATCAAAAGATCAAGAGGCACAGTAAAAAGTATTCGCCTCGTAAGCCCTGCCGCGGCGTCTCAGTGGCAAAGGTGTTGTGCTGCTGAGGCCAAATGCACGGTTTTGATTTCCGGATGCAGCGGCCTCTTTCCTGGCGCCATCAAAAATAAAAAAAAAAAACGCCCGTGTGTTTCAGATTTCGGCGGCCATTAAAATGTCATCATTTTGTAAAAATTTACCAAGGCCCGTCCACTGCTGCCGCCTCAACAACTGTGCGGCGTCGCTGCATTAAACATCGTAATGAATCCCTACAAGAACTTGCAAAAATTTCGAGGCATTTCTATTTTATGCTATGTCGTGTCCCCTAATCAACCAGACCAAATTTTGCTGTTACCTGAAAACAACTGCTCTACCTAGGGTCACAAACATCACAGTGTTGATCCCACAACACCTTAATAGCACTCACTGCCGGGTGAAATTACCTATTCTTGTAGTGCTGTCCGCTCTAGGTGAAAACTTTGGCGAATCTTCGTATTTGGAAGGAACTCTTATTTTGTCACATGACCGAATCCTATTAATGCAATGAAAATTATCCTCTTCAAGAACATCTGCACCAGAGTGCGGGATTCTTACTAAGTGTGCGAAGCACCGAAATACGTTCGGCATCCACGGTTTGTCCTCATCCCTTGCACCCAAGGTATATGCAGCGTTCTCAACCTCAGATGAAGAATCTTTGCTACGTGCAGAAATATTTTTGTTGCAACCAAGCATATATCCTGTTCTCAGGTTCTGGAGTGTTAGCGGGAGCAGCAGTGGACAATTCGGAGGAGGTGTAGGTTACGGATTGCCGTTCCGTTGCCCACTCCCTCGTTGCGGGGAAATTCCCAGCATGGAAGCACCTTGTTAAGCATAGCGGCGTGCGCACGATTAACCAGAATTTCGCTCAATTTTAGAAATTGTGATGGCAACCCCGGAACACCCAAGTAAGCCATCGATCTTATGTCCAGGCAATGTACAGCATGCCGTCCAGCTGATCACAGTGACAGCAGTAGAATACTGGATCTGGACAACAAGCTTGTGGGCTTTTTAGGTGGACCACTACATGCCGAAGGGAAAACGCTGTCTGTGCGCAATCTATCGTCCCGAAACGACACACAACTTAATGAAAAGGCCGCATACTGGAAGGCAATGCACGTAGGTTTATGCAGTAGCAGTGTTTATGGCGTGGGTTGGGGGAAATTGTTAAAGCAGAAAAGGCAGGGCTCGTGCCTCGCAAACCGAAGGCGGCATTCGACTCTATCTTATCGCACCGATACATCCTTCTCCTTAAAAAGAAAAGGCACAGGGACACCGATGGCATAGCAGTTTGAGTTAAAAATCATATCGAAGCCTCTGTGGGGTCTGCCTTTGGCAAGCCGATCTTCGTAGTGGAAGTGTGGCATCTAGCGGAGTAGTCTGGTTTGCGGTGTGCTGGTAAGTCGGGAACGTCGCATCAGCGAAACTCGATCGAGTGTCTTTGTCATGCATTTTGTCTTCGTCTTTGTTGTCTGCTAAATTGGCTTGGTTGCAAGACTCATTCGTGGGTAGCAAATGCAGCCTGTTACTGCGAAGAAATTTGTTGTCTTCCGTAACAAATTAGTAGGACCCTAGGCTAAATATTGGGACGACCTTCGGTTTAGCACCCCAGGATTATTTTTTGATTCACACCAACTGCGTATTTTGACAGGTGCAAGAGGGCCTCTTGACTGGTGGTCTGTACATAATTAAGCACTGGAATTGCTGGCCGGCAACTGAAGACTGGTAGAGTTTATCTCAACCGTCTTCCTTGCAGAAGTTCTATGGTTGAACGCCTTACTTCCAAAGGTGTCCATTTGTAGCTTAGAAGACCAAACCAAAGGTCCACCTGCGCTTCTTGAGTTTTTTTAACACGAAAGTGTTTTATTCCGGGGTACACAAACATTTCAGTGACGTCATATCCCTGTAGAGGGATATGACGTCAAAGCGGCCTGTAGAGGGTGCACCCCTGCACATAGGGTCTCCTTGCGGGAAAGCAATACATTAGAACCGCAGAGTAAGTTGTACTTTGGGTTCTTCGTTTTCGGGATCTATGTTTTAAGATGAACATGTTTTATCCCAGGATACACCAAGATTTCACTGACACATTTTCCGAAGGGACCCGCCAACAGGTCGTCGCTTTCCAAGCACGACCACAAGACAGCCACCAACGCGGAAATTATGCTCAGCTGCAGATTTCGCTGCACGTATTAGTTTCGTGTTTTACCGATTCCTATGACCGAGGAATTCACCAGCATTTTATTAATAGTTTTATCACCTGCACACCTTTTTGGGAGAGTCAGTTCAAGCGCGGGAATCCTGGGCTTGACGAGCGGTGTGAACCCGGCAAACTCGTGGTTTGCAAACTGAGGTTCATTATCGCTGCGGACTTGGGCCGTGATTCCATATCTGGCATAAATGGCCGTTTTCTATGAAGCGTCGAGCATCTCTTCTAAGACTGGAAAATTTGAAATTGCATCGTAAACAAAGAGATACGACTCATCACCGTACTGGAATTAGTCAACGCCTACCCTTCCCAATGGAAAAGCTGGTGTCTCTAATAATGAGAGGTTCCCTTGGCTGACTGTATGCATATAGGCTACACACACGGCATGCTCGAGTCAAATTTGCGATTTCCGCATTGATGTGCGGCCAAAATACAAATCTTCGCTCCCTTACCTTGCATTTGGCGAAGCCCATGTGGCCTTGATGAATGCGTCGCAGGGTGTCTTTCCTCATGGCTTCCAGAATAACTACCTTGCTCATTTTCAGTAGAATTCCTTTAGTGACAGAAAGTTCGTACTCAAATGGTTTTAGCTCCCCATTGATCGGGGTACCACAGCGGACGCGCTCCATCACCGCATTTAGGTAGGCGTTTCTTACCGTTTCTTCGGTGAGCCGATTCATGGTGGTGTCCCTGGCCAAGCTGTTACAGCACTAACTGCGTGAACCTCGACGTCATTTCGGTCCGGTGTGTCGTGAGGGAGGTGTGCTGGGGCCCCAGACAGCTTATCGGAAAGGAGGTGCTTGCCTGGAACGTTTTGTGCCACTCATTGTGCTTTAGCAACCACAGGAAAAACCGTTGTAGTCTGGGTGGCATTTCACATATGGCTTTGTGGGCGGTTGCGATTAGCAGCCGGCGTTCAGTTTCTGAGGTCCTCTTGATGACGATGATTATGATGATGGTGGTGGTTGGTGTTTAATGGCTCAAGGCCAGCTAAGGGCAAAAAGCGCTAGAGTAGAAGTTATTTATGGTTGATGAGACTTGAATACTAAAACCTGTGAGTAGAATTTAGTGACGCAAAACAGAAGACAATGGTGATTGCTGGCGTTTAGGGCCAGAATGATTGCACGTGATAAAACAAGAGCTGCAAAAATTTTACCTCAGCTAAAAGATTAAAAACACGTTGACTAGAAAACATTGGTTCGTCTGCTTAAACGTATGATGGCTTCAGTGTAATTTGTCGTCTGTATAATTCAGGGCAAATCTTTGTGTCGTGATCTGTCAAATGCCTCGCATGAGATTAGTATGTGGACTATGAATAGGCCCTTTCCAAATCTGCTACACATGGATTCCAAAGGTCGAGTGAGCAGGTGGGAGTGCGCTACGTGTGTCTGGTCTATCCGCAACCTAACCAAAACGATTTCAGTGTGATCTGTTCTGTGAGTCTGTTGTGTAGCGTCCCAATTGTGGTTTTATTACATGTAGTTTGTTGTCTGTTGATTCCAGTGTATTTGCGATGTGTTACGAAGCTGTCGTCGGATGTGTGCCTTTAGGTCGGTGTAAGGTACTGTTTTAATGTCAGCTGTAGTCATAAGAGCAGGAGCACTAGCCATTTCATCGGCGGCCTCATTGCCAGGGATTCCACAGTGCCTAGGTACCCAGCACATAGTTATTTGAAGATTTAAGCCATATGCAGTCATTAGTACCTTTAAAACAGCATTGATCACATAGTTTTTGGATGACCTTCCTGATGAAAGTGCTGTACAACGCTTAGGGAATGTGTGTACACGGTGGACATGAAAAGTCAGTATAAGTACATTTGATCATGCGATTTGAAATGAGTAAGATGCTAAAGGCTTCTGCCGTGTAAATACTGCTATAAAAATTTATTGTTTTGCTCACTCTAAAATTTCCCTCGTACGCTGCACAAGACAAAGCAAAAGTAGGTTTGGTCGCGTCGCTTTAGAATTCTGCGCACCTGTACTTGTCCTGCAGGAACAGGAAGTGCTGCAAAATCGCACTCTGGTTAATTTTTTTTTTCCTGCTAGTGTGAATGACAGGTCGCATAATATAGTACGTAGATGCCACGGTGGGAATAACTTATGGAAGGGTGTCTTGTGCGTGTCTGAAAGGGGAACTTTGAGTGCAGCAGCTTCCTCCCTCCCTCTGAGAGAGAAAGGTAAGGAAATAGATGGCCTGTTTAAAAAGAGTTGTAAGTTTGATGTATCGTTCATCATAGGATTAAAAGGATGCTTGGTGAGAGACACGATCTTAGATGCATACAGCAAGTCAACATACTCCCCCTGATGCCCTAGGCACCATTTGTAGCACACGATATACAGACGTTCGACAGGGCCAGTGGGGAAAGCGCCGCATGAGAGGCGAAGACGAAGAGGCAGTACTAGGTCGACCATTTTCACTGCTGTTTTTGTAGCCGACCCATACACAACACCACCGTAGTCGAGCCGACACCCCACCAAGGCTGTGTAAAGGCGTGGCAGAAGTTGTTTGTCGGCTTCATGATACTGATGTGAGAGGATCTTGAGAATATTTATTGTTTTTAAGCATTTGCATTTAAGCTGTCTGATAAGCGGGGCGAATGTAAGCGTTTCTTCAAATAAAATATCTAAGAAGTTGTGACCCTTGTTCACAGGAATCGAAACGCCATTAAGAGTGAAGTCTGAGTCCCGGTGCACCCCACGCCTCCAGGAGAACAGAACACAAGAGCTCCTTGCAGGATTAAGAATAAAATCACTATTGACTGCCGAGCCGGCAAGTTTCTTGACGCCGAGCTGGACTTCACGTTCACAGTTTGACATATTACATGATTTAAAAGAAATCTCGACGTAATCCACATACTTGAAATAAGAGATTGTAGGTGGCAATGCCTTTCCAAGAGAGTTCATTTTAACTATGAAAAAAGTGCAGGTCAACACTCCACCTTGTAGCACGCCATTTTCTTGCACACTAACCTTTGACAGTGCACGACCACCTCTGACGCAAAAGGTCCACCCACACATATAACTACAAAGGATGTTGAACATGTTGCCTGCAACAACAATTTACTTCAGGTCACAAAGGATGCCGTATCGCCGAGCGGCGTCATAGGCTTTCTCAATGTCGAAATACACCGTAAGACAAAATTGTTTATGCACGAAGGCATCCTTTATTTCTGATTCAACAGCGACAAGTTGGTCGTTCGTATATCGAACCACCCTGAAGCCTGCCTGACAGCTCTCGAGAAGACCGTTGTACTCCAAGAAGTACACGAGCCTTCACATGATCATCTCGAACAGCTTGCACAGGCAGGTGGTCAGGACAATGGGTCGCTAGCTAGCGGGAGAGGAAGGGTCCTTTCCTTCTATCAAAACTGCTCCAACTAGCCTCCATCCAAGACTTTGTATTGTGCCCCGAAAGAAATATCTTGTTGTAAAGGTGAAGGAAGGTAACAAGAGTGTATGCGTGTAAGTTTTGTATTATTGTATATGTGATGTTGTCTGGGCCTGGAACTGAGGGTTTACAGATACTCAGTGCCCCTCTGCGATCATGAAGCGAAAACTCGGAGTTATAGGATGTGGTGGATCTGTCGCTGTCATGTAAAGGCTTCTTTTTGTCTGGGAGTTTGTGTTTCATGAAAGTGTTTTTGTAGTGTGCTGATCTGGACACATGTTGGAGGTGTTGTGCGAGTGTGTTAGCCTGGTCTTCCAGTGTGTCTCTTGTTGCACAGTGCAAAGGCAGGCTGTGTGTCTCATGTCCTTTGAGTTTTCGTGTACGTGTCCAGACTTTGTGTACCAGTGTTTGAGTTAATGGATAGTATAATAGAGCTCCAACTATCTCGTTTTGTCTCATGGCACACCCGTTTTTCAAACGCTCTTACCCGTTTGAACAACATGAGGTTACCCGACGTGGGGTATCGATGAAATATACCCCACGTCTTGTTCTTGGCCTCTCGCGCTCGCCTACAGTCCTCATTCCACCACGGCGTCCTCTGATTGCGCAGGGCACCAGAGGGGTGGGGAATGAACTTTCCGGCGGCGTGGAGGATGTGCGCCGTGAGTACTTGATTAATTTGATTGATGGTAGGGTCTAACGCGCCGACGCAACGCAGGCGATGAGGCGCACCGTAGTGGAGGGCTCCGGATTAATTTTGACCACCTGGTGATCTTTAACGTGCGCCGAAATCTCGTACACACGGGCGTTTTTGCTTTCGCCTCCATCAGAAAAGCGGCCGCCGCGGCCGGGATTCAAACCTGCGACCTCGTGCTCAGCAGCGCAACGCCTTAGCCACTGAGCCACCGCGGCGGGTGCCGTGAGTACTTGGGCGGCTTCGTCTACGTGTAGGTGTCCAATAGATGTGTGGTATAGCTGGGATGTCTCTGTAAATGTATTACAGTTAGCTCTTGCTTCATTGAACCTGTTTTAGGAATATGGACTGCATGGGCCTTTGCCTTTATATGTTACTGAGGTGGTAAGTGGTGACTGCCGTATCGGTCAGTGCCCACATCCAACTCGAGAAGAGGAAAGATAACTGCGGAGCCAATAGCCAAGTCAAGACATGAGTATGTGTTCTGACCTATGTTATGGTATGTAGGATGCTTATTGTTGAAAAGGCATGTTCCAGAGGTTGTTAGAAGCCTCTCTATCAGGCGACCCCGGGCCTCCCTACGAGAACAGCCCCAAAGAGAATTGTGAGCATTAAGGTCGCCTGTGAGAATTTGATTCTGGCAGCTGGTCAACGAGCGCCTCGAAGTGAGAGATCGAAAGTGCCAGACCAGAAGGAATATATATGCAGCATGCGGTTATCAATCAATTAAATAATATTGTTCGAATTGCTACAGCCTCAACTACAGTGTTCAGAGTTACAGTGTGGCGTGCTAAGGATTTCCAGGAGATTATGCCCACACCGCAAAAAGAGTGTGTGCTGCCATACCTGTCGTTTTTGAACAACCTGTAACCATTTAGAAATTTGATTGATTGGACTTCAAATGTGTTTGCTATACACGCACTGCACTTGGCTAAGTAGCATGCACATTCTCGTACATGTCGTCCAGATTATTCAGAAGGCCTCTGCAGTTTTAATAAAAATACTTTCTCTTCTTATTATTAAATGTTCGTACCTACTGGAGTATGACTATTTATTGAAGGTCCTTCGGGGCTTGGACTCTTGGAAGGGTTTTTTTAAAGGCGGTAGTCTTTCTTGGGCTACTTAAACCCAGAAATTTTGGTCTGTCTGTATGTCTGTCTGTCTGTCCGTCTGTCTATCTGTGACTCGATTCAGCCACCCGGCCAAATCAAAACAATGCCTTATATAGTCTTATATAGTCACAGCTAAATCTACCCGTCTATGTCCGGTGTAATGTTCATACTTGTCAACATTGTTGAAGAAGAACAAGACATTACGCAAATATGAGACAACAAATCAATACAGAAGTGATATTTGCAGTGTTCCTTTATAAAAAAAATCAAACATGCTTGAGTTTTGTGAAATTAAATACTTCATCAACTGCAGATAAAGAATTCACTCCGCCGTCGCCTGCTGTCGCCCGCGCCACTATAGCTTCTGGCGCCATTTTAAGAAATCAACCGGCAACAGTTACGCAAGGTTCCACTAGATAGGTTCCACGTTCTGCTTGCAACGCACGTGGAGTAGGGAAACGCGGTTCTATAAACGTTGAAGTAGGACGCCTCGATTAACGTGCGTCGTCGCCGTACGGCAGCGTTCGCATCTAGAAACCTGGTTTGGAGCAGTGGAACGCGGGAATTTTAAAACGATTTAGGCAAAACTTTGACGTCTTTACATTGGGAGGAGCGCGACGCGAGAGGAACAACAGAGAGGTGAGCGGGAAAACGAAGGGAGGCATTTACTTCGCAAAAGCGGATAAAGACTATCATCTTTTGATGGCATTTGCAACGAAAGGAGCAGATACGCGGCTATTTTTTTACCTTCTCTACTGACCTGGACGTCGCAGCCTGTTCCTTGCGCTGTGATGAAAGCCGGAAGGGCTCCAAGTCCATGTCGTCATCTCAAGGCAAGGGGGGGCCGAGCAGCCTGGCCCCTGGGCTAGGTACCCTTTCGGGTGTTCTTTGCCCGTGCTGCCAGTACCGAGGGCGTGGGGACCACCACAGATGGCACATGCAGTGAAGCGGGGAAGGGGTCGCTACGGCTGCCTCCATCTCCACCTCCTCGGTTCCCCTGCGTTTATATTGGGCCGGTGGAGAGGAAGCAGTGAATGCAGCGGCATTCCCAACAGACGAGGTTGCCACCACAGCCGCTGCTGACTAAATGAGCGGCGCGGTGGCGGGACGGGCCACCGGAGGCAACCCGAGGGGGGGCTGGTGCGGGCCCGGGTCTGACTCGTGGTACTGGGTCTCCGCCGAAACAAAACGCCGCTCCGGCCCCCGTCGAGCCGCCTCGGCATACCTCCCCAGAGGAAAAGAGGCAAACCTCTTCCGCGCCTCCGGGAAGGTGATCTTTTCAGTGACCTTGATGTTTATTATTTTCTTCTCAAGTTGAAACGTCTCGCATTTTCAGGAGCACGCCGCGTGTGGACCCTGACAGTTAATGCAGAGGCGTTGTTGTGAACTACAATTATATGTGGGAAGGTCATGTCGGGTACACTGGGCACAGGTAATTTCGCTGCGACACGAGTTAGTACCATGCCCGAACCATTGGCACTTGAAACAGCGCCGCGGGTTTGAAATGTACACTTGAACGGAGCACCGGATGAAACCAAGATTAATGTGGTCTGGAAGGACAGAACAATGAAATGTCAGAATGATATGTTTTGTGGGTACTATCTCTCTTCTTATGGCTATGCTCCTGACAGCTGTCCGACCTTGACTTTTCCGGCCTTCAAGAAGATCAGCCTCTGTCTCTTGTGCTAGATCTGGCTCCGAGATCACGCCCTGTGAGCTGTGGAGGCTGCGGTAAAGCGTGACCTTGATTTCAAGGACGGTAATTCGGGTCTGCTTTAGACGTTTTGTGGCCTGCTGTTGATTGTGTACTTCGACCAAGATCTCGCCAGTTCTTTGGTTCTTAGCTTTAAAATATTCTCCTATAATACTTTCTAAGAACTTCGAAATCAAGGACACGGACTGTGAAGCAATAGGCCTGGTTTGTTCAAGAGATTCAATTACCAAGATGTGTGGGTAGTTATCAGGTTTTAGATCAGTCATGGTCGGAAAGGGTGGATAGGATATTTCGGTGCGGCCCCCTTTAGGTGGCCGATCATTGGGTTTGGGGGATTGTGAAAAAAACATACAGCATGTATAAAAACAGGGCACGGGGGTACTTTCTTCGTCAGCCTTACCCTGATTCCTGAAGGGGTCCCGGAGCTTCCTGCTTGGTAAACAGACCGGGAGCCCATCCGCCGGAGCTTGAGCTGGGCTCCGACAGCCACCGTTTGAGGTTTCTACTGTAGCGACACCGTTGCCATCGTAACCATCAGCGCCCAATCATCATCGCGGTGCGTGACCGGCGTCTGTGGAGGACGGTTGTGTTGGCGGCTGAGGCGAAAGAGACGTCGCCGCCACAATAATGGGTGGCTCTCCGGTGCCGACGCGTAGGGTGAATGCAGCGGGTGATGCGCGCGGTGGTCGGCGGACGCCGGTGATGTCTTTGGCCGCCAGTCCTGTCGTGGAAGGCGCGGCTGTCGCGCTGCAGATGGCGTCTAGGGGGCCGACACTAGTGGCTGCGGACGATGGCGATGGCGCAGAGGGTACAATGTGGGGCTGCAGAGCGTGCGCGTTGCGTGCGTGTGCTGCTTCCGCTGCGGCCCGACAGCCGTTGTCGCTGAAGCCGTAGTTCGCGAACACGGCAGCATGAACATCATCGTAGGGCATGGCGCAGCTCTAGCGGAAGCGTCTCCACGTTTCATCTCTTGTCGCGTGGCACTGCTGACGCCGGCCAAGCACCGTGATGATGATAGGGCGCTGATGGTGACGATGGTGATTGTATCGCTACACTACCTTCACCTTAAAACTCATTACCACGGTCGGTTACAGCGTGAGTATGGGCGCTCAAGGTCCGCGGTCTCGCCAATACCGTCACCCAGATTGCTCAAGGTGCCCCGTGCGGGGTAAGATCGTCTTGCGGCCATATATAAGATAATGAAACCTCAGTAGCCAGTGCCTCTTTTTCGATCTGAGAATAGCGCTGTTCAGCTAATGTATGCATTCCGATGTGTATTCAACCGGGCGCCAGTTACAGTCATGGTGCTGCAGAAGTGCCGAACCTACTCCTCTTTTCACGCATCTCACGTCACATTGGTTTCCTTGGTTAGGTCGAATAATACAAGAAGTGGCTCTTTACACAGAGCGTCGGACATTTCTTGCCATTCTTTTGCGTGGTTAGGTGTCCACTAAAATATTGCGTAGGGCTGGGTTAGCTACGCCGGGCTGATGTTCTGTCGGCAAAAAAGCAATGTATTTTGAAAACAAGTTTGCGACACCCACCAAATGCTCCCCACCAAGTTTGTCCCTGGTGACAGACATCTGTCTTATGCTATCCAGAAAGGCGCGGTTAGGTTTGATTACATCACAATATCACACCACCCAGAAATTCAATTTCCTGGATGCCTATTTTCCATTTGTCGGCGTTAGAGGTTAGGCTCACCCGTTTCGCCATTTCGAACACTGTCCTTAACGGCGAATGATGCTGCTAGTGTGACTCCCCACAGACAAGAATTCATCAACATAGACGTGAACGCTGGGCAGAAAGTAAAAAAAAATGTGGTTGCTCCCTCTTTCGTACGAATCGTTAAAGAACGAAAGTGGCATGTGCCTTCACAGGGTCAGTTGAATATTTATTCTGCATCAATATGATTTTGCACGTTGCTGTTTATATTTCGTCGGTACGGCCCCGTCAGACTTATCAACTGTAGACCCTGGATTGCCCGCCCTGGAGTACTGCGAAAATCCGAATCAAACCACACGAGCTTGCAGACGATTCGAACGAAACCGAACGGGTGGCCAGCTAATCGTTTTTTGAACTCACGATCCGCTGCAGCGAAAGAACATGATTTGCGAGGCTGTCTTGTGTGTGTGCTAGGTGAGCCACAACCTGCTGCCGCGTCGCATTCGCGAATGTACAGCAGACGGTTGTGTTGTCACGAGCTTAGCTAGCGCCAACTGCCGGAGCTGGAAAGCATCGTGATGCAATACTTCGCTTCCCCTCTCTTAGACAGCAGCACCATGGAAATAGAGGCTATTATAAGAAAGATATATGGCGCGTTCTTACGGCTGTCTTTAGCTTCAGTTCCTAGCGCAGTCGGTAGAGCGCCTGGCACCTACCGTGCCAGCAACGGAGCATCCGGCTTGAATCCTGGCGCAGCCGCGTTTTTCTGGTAATGTCATTCCGTTACGGATATGACGTCACTCGGATCTTCTTGGATCCGGGCATATACCACTATCATGTTAAAATTTCGCACAAGATCTTTTCAAATATTTCCAACGCGGACAAGATGCCAAACGGTAGCCTCAAGAAGATCTACCAAAAGGAGTGGCAAAGCAGCAAACCTTTGAAGTTTCATCGTAGAGAGGCATTTTGTGAACCCCAGCCTTAGATTCAAGGCGGGTGAATAATTTTGCGCTTGATAGGTCTGCGCCTAGGTTGTCGCGGCTGGGCATTTCGTAAGGTTCTCTTTTTAGGCACGCGTTAATCTTTCGCGGGTCCAGGCATACTCTAAGGTTCCCGTATTTTTTTAACCATAACAAATGGGCTCACCCAGTCTGCTGGTTTATTTTCTTTGACTATGATGCCACCTTGTTCCATGCGTCCTACGTCTTTGCGCAGAAGCTCCTTCAACGCCAACGGAAGCGTTCGAGCTTCGCGCACCAGGGAACTGCGTAGTCCCAAAGCTTCATTTTTTACTGACGTTGTCCGCAGCCGGTGCCTTTAAAAATGTCGTTGAGCTCTTGCCCCAGTTCTTCAGAACTGTTTGTCGCCACTACGTCCGCGTTACGAGCAAGCCAACCCGGCCGCTCCTTTCTTTGCAGCGCAAGTAACGTCCGTGGACCATTTTTAACGATAAAAAAATCTTGCGCTCGGCACTGCTCGCCAATGGTCACTTCCCCGCTATTAACCCCAACGTGTTTGATTTCACACCCACTTTAAAGACGCAGAATTGAGCGACAGTGCATGAGGGAGGCTTCGGTTGCATCGTCTTGCACACAGACAAAGGAAGAAGATTTTCCTGGGGTCGGTGTACACTTCGATGGATACTTTTACTCTGCTAATGAACGTCTTTACGATCCAGTCTTACCGCCTCCCCACGCTGTTGCAGCCGATGTCGAGGCAGTCAAAGTCTTCGTTGGCGCTTTTTAGCTTGCCGACTTGTTCAGCCCTCCCGCAACAGGCAGGGAAGGGGTTTTTGTCCTAACATGCCCTTACCAGTCCTAACATATCCGGGCACCGTCATGGCCTCTGGAGGAGGCCATATCGTGTGCGGCACCGTCATACTGTTTTTTTTTTGCTGCTCAGCTTGGCGAACTGGATGTACTTGTACTTTTTGGTCGCCCATGCTTCATTCTGGATTGCTGCTGCTTCGGATACCTTGAAGCTTTGCTTAGTACTCGCCTACGTCAGTTGGTTGTGACGTAGCAGTTTTACACGGGGCTGCTGCTGGCTAAGCCAAGGACGATTTGGTTGCGAATCAATGGAATTGGTGAAGGTAACAAAGTTGCCTAACCACGCTTGATTCTTTACGTCTCGCAAGAAGTACATAAAAGTTTCTCCCTCCAGCTGTGTTCTTCTCCTGAATATGCACGCAGACTTCATTTCGCCAAGCATCCCAGTAGTCCTCGCATTTATTCACGACGGCCGCGGAGTTATGGTTCTTCTTAGCTTGTTGAAATGCTACGCTGTAGATTTCGATGCCCTCCTCTCCAGCATGGCTCAGCAGCATCGCTGTATTTGCAGCATCCGATGGGGGCTTCTTATGGGGCAGCACCATCGTGAGGTATTGTTCCAGTTTCTGCTTGAAAAGCTTCCAGGTCTTGCCTGTGTCGCTGGTCGTGCGCAGTATTTCTGGTAGCTTCAAAAGTTACATTTTGTCGGGTAGCCGCTTCTGACGCCATTTATTGCCTCGCGACGACGAACAAGTTACTGACAAGTGAGTATTCTGGAACAAAATGCATGTGGGTGTATATAGCAGTAGCTTATATAGCGTGAGTTGGGGGGAAGTGGAAAAGCAGAAAAGGCAGGGCTGGTGCATAGCAAACATAGGGCACCCATTCGCGTCTATTTTATCGCACCCATACATTCAAGACGGATGAGTCCGCACACGCAAAAACATAGCTGTAGATGAGTTATAAGGACGTGGATGAGAAGTTCTGGTTTTCTGAAATGGAAGTAAAATTCTTTGGGGACATGGCAACTCTCGAAGCATTCACGCACGGTGCACACGAGTTATGCGTGAGAGAGAAAATGAAAAGAGAAGGTCGGATTCTTCCGCACAGTGAGTGTGACTTACAGCAGCCTCAAGGGACTGTGCACTCGCCTATCGTGACGTGGCGTGAGCGGCAGAATGTGGTTTGTAAAACTAAGAATGGCACCTCGAAAGGCTCCGGGAGATTGATGGCCGCCTCGATTCCACCAGCTCTGAATGACCGGGCATGCGAGGCCAAGTGCAAGAGGCAGCATCCCAGGCCGCACAGGACCATTCGGCCTAACTCAAGCCGATGTATTTTGGCCAGTGATTTTGCATCTGGCCTTTTTCCGGTAGACGTGTACGGCCCGTTTCCAAATGTGGGCCTTTTGGCCGTACACGGCTGAACTTCCAAGGCTATCGAACGGCCAGTCTCCGTCCGCCATTCCATCGGCTTACGTTCCTATGGCCAGATTCCCGCCGTTGGGCTCCGGCCATTCGAAAGCCGCCCGTGTGCGGCCGAAGTACGGCCAGCGGAGGTCAGCCGAGATGCGGTCGTCGGACTCCAGCCGGACTAAAGCTGCTGGAAGTTCGGCCATGCAACAGGTATTGGAGTTCAGCCACAGTACGTTAACTGTAGTGAGCCAGGTGGAGGACCACTAATTGCAGCGCAAGCAGATGACATAGTCGCGCTGCCAACAGCACAAAGCCGCCATGTTAGAAGAGCTTGTTTTTGGGCGAATTGGCTCAGTTTGGTAAATAAACACTGGCCTAGCGCGAAGAAATAACACATGCAGAATGGACGGGACGAGCGCAAACCCTAAACTAACTTTTATTGGACACAGCACACACATAGAAGTACACTTGTTTTCTTGTCGCCCATGCGCACTTTCTGCAACCATAGCAATCTGTATCCCAAGTGTAGCTGAGCTCAGCATCACACACCGCAAGTACTTTAAAATCCACGCTTCGTCATTGACAAAGCTCTGTTGTTATCGCGAAGATATGATAACACTTGTTTTTAAATAAGCAGTCATAAATTAGATACAAAAACAGTGCAGAGCATGATGTTGAGCCTACAAACTGCACAAGCTTAGCCTCTGATATATTTAGTACGAAAAATATATTGCGACATTGTTTTTTGCCGCATTATTACCAAAAGAATAAGAGGTAACTTGCGCTTTTGCGACTCTTGCCTTTCTTTGGTTGGGAGTTCCTGATATTGCGCCGGTTGAGCTTCTGCGTGATGGCCGCTTGCTCGACGCCTTTTAGGGGCGAAGCTCCTAAAGCCGTGGGTCAGTCCATTCCTTGTGTCTCGTGGTACGTGCCCGCCTAGTTCGATGACTCACTCGGACGTGGGGCTGGTATAAGAGACGTCATGATGATGTCACTTGCACGTCACTGACACTATAAAAGGCAATCGCTGTTGACGCGCTTCCTCTTTCGCAACTAGTCAAGGGATGGAGGAGGTGGTTGTTGACAAGGCTGCGGAGCGGAGGGCGCGCAGGGCGGCGGCAGCGCGCGCTCGCCGACAGGATCCCGCCGTGCGCGAAAGAGAGGCCGAAGCATCTCGTCTTGAAAGTAGCGCTTAAATCGCGCGTCGGCAGCTTCGGGCTGAGCTCGCTTGATGCGTTTTGCAGCCGCCTCGCGAGCTCTCACTGCATCGGGGTTTGCCTGCCGATACGAGCGCTTGCTTGCAGCCTCACGAACCCTACAACAACAACAAACGAACAAGAACAAAATAAAAGAACAAAATGAAAGTTGATTTGTACAATGTACGCACACAGTCTTACGTCTTTCTTAATGATATAATGGGCGAACTTTCACGGGAGAGTTACGGTTACCGATGATCTCCCCCTCTCGAGCTTCGCCCTCCTTATCAGCATTCATTCCGTGGATATGGTGTGATTTTTTAGACCAGTTAATTTTGTCGAACCAGGGCCATCTTGAGTTGGACAACTATGCCGAGTTGGTGTTTCCAATCCTCTCCATTTCTCTCGGGGGCGAATAACACCGCGCTGAGGCATCAACGAAGGCGGCGGGTGAGGTGCGGTAGCGGCTATGACTGGCGAGTCTTAGCTTACCCGTTGGTGTGGCACAGTCTTCTTGTGGGAATAATTGGCATTCGATGGCCCAAAAGGTTCTCTGGTAATGTCCAGTGACTCCTTGCACCTTGCCCGTTCACCTAGAACCCCTCATTACTGCTTGACAAACGAAGTTCTTTCATTTAAAGCGTAGAAACACCTTGCGGATGAAAAGCGCGTTTGCATCGCTCGGCTCCCTAACGGCTTTTTTAAAACGCCAGTTTCCAGAAGTGCATGGGTTCTCGGCGCCCTGACGCGTGCCGTTTTTCGGCTGTACACCGCTTACCAAAGTAACGACGGATAGCGTTAGACTTTACGTCGGCTCATTTCCAGCTGAACACCGGTTGCCAATTTTCTGCGGCCGTTTGCTTGCCTTGATCCGGCCAAAGACCGTTTACCTAATCAAAAGCGTACATTCTGGGACCGTACGTAGGCCGGTCTCCTTTATTACACCAGTTGCCCGAAGAAAACGAATATTCTGCCGCCGGACGCATGGTTCGTCGTACAGAGAGCGAATGCACGGCAGCCGCACTCAGGCTGGTTTTCTTCCGAACACAAATGGCCACACCAATACAAATATTCTGCGGCAGGTCGCTTGCCGCGCTTCGGCTGAACACCGTTTGCCGAATGAAAAACGGATGCCATATGGCCATCCGTCGGCCGTTCTTCTGAACGTCGACCGCTGAAAGTAAACTGGATATCTGGTAACCATGTACGTGCCGCTGTGTGTCTGAACACGGGTAGCCGGAGAAATACCGAATTGCTGGAAGCAAAATGTTGTCTTTTTTACGGCTGAACAGTGGCTGCCAAAACCTGGATGCTGGCCGGACACGCCACAAACCGGCAATAGACGGACCGGTCAAGGGACAGACTTTCTGTGCTCTCTGGGGTTGTTCTGAACTTGCAGTCCATACAGTTGAAGAGGTTTTGAGAAGATTCACGGATGGCGTTCGGGTTCGTATCATATAAAACCTAGCCCAATGTTGCTCTGCCTTCATTGCGTGGACCAAAGTTGCACCCAAACTCAGAAATCATTTCTTAACACAGTTTACAAACACCTTATTAGTTCTTCATGATACGCCTTAAGGTAAACGCTGTTTTCCACCCCTTTAAACTTCGGTGTTTAACTATCTCCATGGAGTGTAAAGGTCGAACATTTTGTGTCCGTAGGCATGATCCTCGGGTGATGGTTGCTCACCGACAGCGGTTCTGCCTTGTGACTTGTACACGATGCACTCCTTAGCAAGTACTTTGGGTACCCTTGCTGCACCGGGGTGCAGCGAAAATACTGCCTTGATTTGAGAGTACGCGTGCTTGGCGTTGATATTGGCTTTAACGGGACCAGTTGGGTGGGGCGCTCTGCGTCTGAGCCCGAGGATGCGGTAACGATATCAGCAGCTTGGTAACCCCTGTGAGTGAAGATGTCATGCTCGTTTAATATCCGTGGGTGGTTTGACTAAATTTTCAGCCCTCCTGTCACAAACTCCAGCGTACGACGTCTAAAAGTATCGTATGGATTTTCCATTTTTTTTTGTACAGCGCCTAACTCTTCTTCAGTCGTCCGATTCATTCAGTTCGGTTCTATACACCCCGAGACAAGGCTGGAACTTTCGCGAACGAAGAGGCGGTAACACGACCAGTCGCCGGCTCGCCGGCAAGAAAATACCAAAATAAAAAGCTCCGCCGCTCAACGTACACCGAAGCTTCGAGCACTCTCGAGGAGGAGGAGGAGGAGGAGGAATAAACGTCCCTATGAAGAAGTTCGCCTTGGGGAAGAGTCCTTGTTCCAGGACCCCTTGAGACCGTCCGGCTTCTTGGGCTCTCTTCACCAGCCAAAGCTGGTCATCAGGGTCCGAGCTGGACAGTGCTCTCTCCCAGTGCTCAGGGGAGGGGAAGGGCAGAGGGGGTAGGTCAGGGTTTTTATCACAGCCCCACACAATGTGGTAAAGCGTGCCCGGAGCCTCACAGAAGCGGCATTGCGAGGAGTAGAGGGTGGGAGCCAGAATGTGGGCTCTAGTTGGGTGGGGAAAGGTATTGGTTTGGATACCTCGAAGGTGGTGTTCTTGTTCTTTGGTTAGATTTTTGTGTGGAGCAGGGTACATGGTTCGCTGCAGGCGGTAGTGCTGCGTGATTTCCTTGTAGGACAAAAGGGGACAGTCCCGCCGCTGCTCGCCGAACTCCTGACTAGCCCGGTGTGTCAGATCGCGGGCATGCTGATGGGCAGCTTCGTTGCCAGGCACGTCGGCATGGGCGGGAGCCCAAATAATCCTTACGCGGTGTTGTGGAGGATTCTGCAGCAGAATTTGTGTGGCGGGGGGTGAGACGAAGCCGCTGGAGAAAGTTCTGCATGCTTGTTGGCAGTCCGTAATAATGATCTCTGCAGGGGTTTGAGCAATTGCTAGGGCTATGGCCGCTTCTTCTGCCTGTTGTGCATGGGTGGTAAGAATTGATACACTTGTGAGGAGGGCTTGAGCTGTAGTCACAACAGCAGTCATAGCTCTCCTCCCGGGATAGGAGGCTGCGTCTGTGTATACTGTGGTGGCGTTTTGGCCGTACCGTTTGAAGATAGCTTTAGCTCTGGCGTCTCTGCGATCCTGATGGTGCGTTGGATGCATGTTCCGGGGTAGTGGGGCCACATCAATGAATTGGCGGATCTCATGCGGAAGGTTAGTCGAATCGGCCTGGGGATGTTGAAGCGGTGAGCGCAGGCACAGCTGGTTCAGAATTGTCCTGCCGGTGGAGGTGGAGCTCAGACGTAATAATTGATTCATATGGTGAGCTTCGAGGAGTTCATCCAAGGTATTATAAACTCCCAAGTGTAGGAGTTTCTGTGTCGAGGTGCTGACAGGTAGTCCCAACGCCAGTTTGTACGCCTTGCGTATGATAGTTTCTACCCTGTCTTTTTCAGCCTTCGACAGCACAGCGTAGGAGAGGGCATAAGTAACCCTAGAGATTACAAAGGCTTCGACAAGTCTTAGCACATCCGCCTCTCTCATACCTCTCGTTTTTGTGCTGACCCTGCGGATCATGTGGGAGACTTGCTCCGTGGTGTGCTTAAGTCGGTCTAGCAGTTTGGTGTTGGAGCGATCCGCTTGTAGAAGCATGCCTAAGATTCTCACCTGCTGAGTTGGAACAATAGGGTGGCCATCCACTTCTAGGGAGATGGTTGGCGACCCGGGAGGGAGTTTTTTACGTGGTGAGACGATAAGCAGCTCAGATTTTTGCGGCGCACACGCTAGACCACATTGTCGTGCACATTGTCGTGCATATAGACCACATTGTCGTGCATTGTCAGCCATACGGCCATACTTAAACAACTGAATGGCCTTAACTGCGGAGAACGCACCTACAAATACATTCGGGACTTCCTCGACGACCGAAAAGCCATTCTGAAGGTGGGAGATTTAAACTCCAATACAGTTTCTCTCGGCAACAAGGGCACGCCCCAAGGTGCGGTCCTTTCCCCCTTGCTGTTTAATATAGCTCTCATAGGCCTCCCTCCGCTCCTGGATGCCATACCAGGCATACACCATGGATTATATGCGGATGACATCACCATATGGGCCACTCATGGGTCAATGGGGGAAATGGAGACCAACCTACAACAGGCGGCCGACTCTCGAGGAGGCACGGGTGGCCTTGCCAGTGCTAAAGAGCGTCGATAATTCTAGAAGGGAGAAGAGTGAAGTTATTCGCTTACGGCGGCGGGCGCGTTGTGTGTTGTGCTCTCCCTCTCTGCGCCGGCACGGTTATAAAAGGACCAGCCGCGCCTAAGCAAACCAGCTACGTTTGGCAGTCGTGATGTGATAACGGCACCTGTCAATTTGTGCATCACACCATCGGCGACCCGCGCCCTGGAGGACTCCAACGTACTCCCGGGCCTCGAATCACCGTGATCGTCTCGGACGGCCTGGCCTACAGCGAAGCCACGCTTCCCAGGTAGCCGAATCGCTTCCGACAGTGGTGCATCGTCCGGCCCGGTCGGTGAATATGCTGGGACTCTGTCTCTCATAAGCATCGAACTGTTCGCTTTGTTTTTAGTTAACTGCTCCGCTTCGTAACATTCATTTGTTAACGCTCCTGTTTGTATCATTTTGTCTAATTGGACTGTTTCTTGTATCTGAATTCCATCTAAGTTGAATGTCATTATTAATCCGTTACCTCGTGCTTGTGTTTGTAACTTGCCTGTATAAATATAAGTCGTTGTGCTGTTTTCGTTCAAGGCTCTTACTCATTCTTGCCGCTCTGGTCGGCAAAAGCCGCACATAAGACGGCCACCCCCTTCATCACCTGTGCCCTGTGGATTCGGTTGGGTTTGTTGGCTCGCTTGAGTAGACTCCCCATATCTTCTGACAGTGCACCCTGATTTAAGGAAACGGGTGACACCTCCTGTTGGTAAACCTCAGATTCCAGGTGGCATTTCGACCTGTTGAACCACCAGCGTATCAACGTCTTTACGGTATAAGAATCGCGCAGTGCGCTGGAAGGATCAGGGAGGACGTGTATTCAATAGGCTCACTGGCCTACACTGCGCTACTTCATTGGCGGCGCCACCTGTTCGTCCCAGCGTCTCTCTATGAGCAGCGGTGCAAGGGTATGCTGTAGCGCTACACCTGCTATTGATCTGGTACATGCATGTCTTCAGGCCCAGCCGAGCCAGGGTTGCTGCTGCGAGTAGAAAGCGTACATGTGCAGTTATCTCGATGGTTACAGCATTCGAAAAACCGCGATGACGCGGCACTCTCTTGAAACCTCCGGTTAAAGAAAGATAGAGAAAACTACTATGTCTAGACCTCACGTGAAAAGTTTCTCTCACACAAGGAAGTTTGGAAATTTCTTTGTAGGACATTTCTACTGTCATTGCGCACAATTAGATGCTCACGTGGCAAATAACAGCGAACGTGCAATAAAAACAAAAACAAGGTTAAAAACTCATTTTTTAAAATCCAATTGCACTCTTAAGACAATTTTGGGTATTGAAAAATCGAGGGGGCAATAAAACAGTGATCACCGAAGCTTTTTTCTCGAAAACCTTTATCACTCCTCCGGCGGACCAACCAGGCTTTCCGCAACCTTGTCAAGTTTTCTTACTAACCCATATGTTTCACGCCTTCTAAAACCGTTAAGTTTGCGTGCGTTGGTGCGTGTGTTCGTTCGCCTTGAGGTAACTTCCTCCGAATGTTTATAAGGTACATCGGTGGGCAGTCGTCGGCTTTCTTGGCCTTCGACTCGTTCGTCATTTGTCTCCACTGCATTACTATTGTTTAGTGAAGAAAGTTTAACTTCTGCTCCTATTCGTAAGACTGAGGTAAGTACTTTTTTAGATTTCAAGGATAGCGCCCTATGTATTCCTCTGAAATTGAGAGCTTAAAACACGTGTGGAATACCGATCGCTTGATTCGCGCAGAGTAGCAATGAAAAGGAGGAAATCAAAAGGTAATAGGACACAAGGTTCATTGTTTCAACTTATCGTAAAATACGGATGTCCCCATAAATTTTCGGATATCGCGTTTTAACTAGACGTAATCTTTCAGCATACGAGTAAAGACTGATAACATCGACTATGGGACGGTGACTGAAGCTCAAGGCACCCAGACTATAACTGTAAGGGTCTACAGGGATGGCTACGCGGTTACGAGCGGAATCCAAAGCAAACAAGCTCCGTTGAAAACAGCGCACTCAAAGATTGGCCTCTCCACACTCAGAGTCGAGCCAAAGCCTGACAAGTTACTGGACATCCGAGTCGTAAGTATACTTTAGAATTTTTTAGGGCAGAACAATTGGTGTCCTTTCGTGCGAAATTAATTGCTGTAGTTGCAGTGGTTCTCCAGCCAGCAAAATGGCCCCCACTGTAAAGAGTAAATACGAACACCTAAGTTCACAATGAATTTAACCCTGGTATCCACCATAGGAGCCCAGTGACTAACCTCCGTGATCGCTCCTGTTTTTGCATTGTCGGGAATGTCCAGGTATGGCAGGGGAGTGTACTGGAAATTGAAAACATTTAGAGAGAGCCGAGATGATAACCATGTAGTGTTACCGTGTTTCAAAGCTTTGATCACTGCCAGTGCCTCAATACTCTGCAGTAATTGGGGACACACTAGTGCCAATTAGGTTCGTTGGAGTGCCTTGGACAGAGCGCCAAGTCGGTGAAGCGTCTAAATCGCCATCGACCTAGGCTGAGCCCCGGCGTAAAGTACTCTGCAGCCCCGACCGCATTATGTTCAAAGGTGTACCTTCATTATCTTCTACTGCCGGGTAGCAAATTATGTGCTCAAGGCGACATTTCTGTACATAGTCTACTGAAGAACATACAAAAAGCCACCATTAAAAATGTTCGAAAGCATGATCTACTGTTTGGTATGCTGTTCACGGTATACAGTTCATGGGCCACAGAAGAAATAAGCGTTGTCCTCCCATTCACGTGTTTGCAATACTGTGTTAGCCTGATGAATAAATACGAATGGCTTCACACCTGGCGCTACTGGCATTGTCCTAACGTGTTTAAGAAAACGTAGCTTTAGAATGTTTGACGCTAATACATCTTCATGCTAATTAATCTTTGAAACACCATTCCAATACTATAGACGGAAACCGCATAGTCACAAACTTCATGGCGTTGGCCCCTTTCGTTCGGCAGCAGTGAAGGCCACCACTCTGGCGGCAGCTCGCAGCAACAGAATCTAGAAAAGCTCAACCAAAGCAAACTGATACAGAGTTCCCAAGTATGTATCGAGTAGATACTGAAAACATAAAAACGGAATGATGAGCTCTCTAGAAACATTGGTCAGTCTGATAACCCACCCACTCAACTGGCAGGAAGACGTGTTCGGCTGGACCTACAACCTCCAAACTTTATTCCCATAAATATAGGGTGGAAGCTGGACGAAGTTGTTGCTGGATTACCCGGGAATAATGTCGTACCTACATGGCAAAAACAATTGCTTCCCACGAAATTTGCTTGTATTTTCCGGAGCAAAGTCAGACAAAGCAGATCCGCTCACTTTGTAAGCCTTCTCGTGTGGCTCTTGAGCTTACTTACGCCAGTAGTGCACCCTATCATTATAAACCTCAAGGGCCAAGTGTCTTTTTAAAAGTTTGTGAAAATGTCTGTGGTTTTAGGGCGGTCTCGGCTCCTGACCTCCACTCGCGTTCCCCAGTTTACCAGGCCTTCTGCTACAACGCAAACTGTATTACGATGTCAACTGTGTGAAAAAAGTTTGGTACTATAGTGACAAAATACAGCAAAATAATCCGCATTAGCACATCTGCTCCACTTTGAACTCCTAGATAAAACATAAAACCTCCAATCTAGCCATTTCTTCAAATGGGTAGACATATTTGAACGCCAATACAAAAAATTACTTGAGCTAGACGGACGTAATGTCGCCAGCGCGGTGCTACCAGCGAAGGTGCCTGGCGTTTTCTAATTGCGAAGCTTAGCTTCATAGTACTCTAGTGGAGACGTGATGAAGATACGGGCATTATTCAGTGAAAGTGTTTTCCGAGTCTGGTTAGTGCTGGGGGCAACGAAGTGTAAAAGGGACCTCGCAAGAACTGCTCAAAGCGAACCGGTCGATTCCCGTTCGCGGCAATTTATTTGAGACGCGGAGCATCTCTTGCTCGGGGATATGTCACTCCTGCGTGCCCCGTCCGCAGCGCCTCTCCTCCTCTCTCACTCTCCCTCGCCATCGATAGTCAGGTGCGAGCTGCACGTGCCCTCTCCCTCTCTCCGCTCCCTCGCCAGCGAACACAGAATGTGTGCGCTGAACGCGCCCTCTTTTCCTCTCCCTCCCTCACCAGCCAATGGTCCAAGTGCGCGCTGCGCGCGCCCGTTCAGTCTTCTCGGAGGGAACTTCTGCGCCGATTCTGCTACGTCGTGGTATGATGAGTTCGACCGGAACCAACAGTCCCGTCAGCGTAGATGTGAAACATCATAGGGTGCACATTACGTTCCCATTCGTGCTCCGATAAATGAAACAACACAATGGAACCACATGGAACCCCCAGGGGGCTTCTCATCTCCACAGGGTTCCCCACCGGAGGATGGTGTAACTTTTTTCTTGTGTTCCACTGCTCGCACCACCTACTGGAGACTTGTTAGTTTTCAATTTGGAAACCTGTTAATATGGGGCACCGCTACAAGTTCTGGTTTTAGAATGCGGACTTTTATTTGTAATCCCAAAGACCAAGAAGAAATTCACGTTTAATTGAGAACAGCGACAACCTAAATTACGTACTTAGGTGAGGCCTAAAAGTCGCGTAGAGAATTTTTTGCACACCAATGTTTGTAAATGTAAACGCTTCCATAAAATTAAGTAATTTATAAAATCGTCGCTTCCTAAACACCTCGTGGAAGCATTCGTCTCCATGTTGCTTGCTATCCTCACCGCTATCCAGATCGCTGCGATAGGTTACCTCATTTGCTCCGATCAAACCGCGAACAAATATAGCTGCGCTTAAAAAAGCACAGGGGTGGGTGGAACCCTCAAGGACCGAACATAACGCATTGATGGACGCCCTCAGCGGTTTGTTCCCACTCAACCGCGTAGCGCCCGTGTGGTACACCAGGACCTCGCGCTCCCTGATGATATATGGCACCTGGACATGGTCTAGACTGGAGAAGAATGTATCATAAGCGACGCAATTAAATGCATTTTCAATGTTAAGCCAGAAAACTCCAATCACCTCCGTTGGCGTCACGACACTCAAGCACACTGCGTACTATCGGTTGTAGTGTGATCTTTGAAACCTCACGTCCGGTGCACTTTAAAACAAGTGGGTTTACATTCTAGGACCATGGCGCTAGAAGTGATGTTAAGATCCATTTCCAAGGCTTTTGCTTGCTACGACGTTATGGGTTTCAAGAGGCGAGTTGTTTCAGCTTTTACTTGCATCAGCTAGCGTTACCAGAAAAAAAACTACCGAACTTACATGAGCGTGGCCCTCATGGGCACTGCCCTGTTTTATCCAGGTTTGAAATAAGGGCTGCCCCTACGTAAGAAGATCACAAAAAATACCAAGAAATCATTAAAGCCGTTCAGGACGACGTGAAAGCTACCTGACGCTGTGGCTTAGTGGCCGAGGCTTTGTGCTGCTGATCACGACGATTCGGGCTCGATTCCCGGCCGCGGCGGCAGCTTCTCTGATAGGGGCGCAAAGCAAAAACGCCGGTGTGTACGATATTTTGCCGCACGCAAAAGATGACCAGGTGGGCTTAACTAATCCGGAGCCCTCCACAACGGCGCGCCGCATGGCCTGTATTGCGTCGGCACGTTGACCCCAACAATCAATCAATCAATCAACACCGTGAAAGCTGTCGGAAGTACAGAGCCATGCTTTTCTCCAGTGACATCATTTCACCCTCCAACGTTGCTAACCTACCCAAAAATAAGACAACACTACCACTCAACAAAAAAGGAATACGCACGCGCGGACTGCAAGATGAACAAAAGGGGCGAAAATCTTCCGCAATCAGTAGGTGGGAACCTACCTAAATCCGCTGCTAATAAAAAAGCATGTTAAATTGTATCGAAATTCAAATATTTTGAGAGCCTGGAAAGCATGGCTACTCGGATATCGACATAAGTCCACATATATCAGACTGGACACACAAGAGGAACGAGGAAGGCTCTGAATCTCAGATCCCACTAAGACGCGCAATCGACGACTATGAAGCTTCCTTCCACTTGCTCATCTTTGAGCCACAAAATTTTTATTCTCTTTCTGTGTTTCCCAATTTCGTTATGATAGCTACCCAACAGGGATAACGAAGAGGGCATCGCCACCTCATTTGGCCTGTTGGACCGGCCAATGCGGAAACATCACGGACAGTTGTCGCGGCCTGCTGGATACTGGCCGTAGTGTCTTGTGGACACACGTCCAGCCGTCACCACCTACACCTCCAAAGACCCTCCCGCTCTTGTCGCCACTCCCTGCCCTATCTCTGCATCATTAGGAGTCTTGGAGGAGCCTTTTCTCCCCTTAATCCCTGCCTTGTTCCCAAACGTCCTCACGCCATCCAAAACTCCAAGTACGGGTGCAGCATGCCACCTTACGAAGCCACATTCCCACACACGTTGGCTGCGGTGGATTAGGCACTGCAAAATGTGACGATGGTGAGCGCGGTGAGCGCCAGTGCATCTGCAATCGGGATTTGGTGGGGCAGGCTATCCACCTTAAAAGCGGGTTTAAGTTTGATGTGCCGGTGGTGGAACCCTTTCGTGAGGATTTCTCCGCGCGGCTACACTTGCGAGTTACTTACGGAAGGCAGAAAACATTTTCTAACGGCGCCGTCTGAAACTGTCTTCCAAGAGCACATGAAGCTTCATTTTCACCTTGTGATGATGAGGGTCGACGACCATGCAGCATCATCCCATTGCTTGGAGATGCGTCCCGTTGCAATTCTTTTAGGTGCATCAGGCCTGGCAAATGTAACCGCCCGTTCAAATGTGTCTAATATGCGCTCAAGGCAACTGCTACACTAAGGAAACCACACCTGGCCTCTGTATTACTAAAATCTTCAACCATCACAGTAAATTGATGCCAACTGTTAAGAGAATTTGAAAAAGTCAAAAAGTGGGAAAAAAGGTATTTTTCAAAAATGAACAGAACAGATAAAAAATATGCATCTTGTGTGTTCCCACCAAAAATGAAAACTCGACTTGGCTCGGAAACTAATATGGGCAATTCCAATACAAAATTGCGAAAGTTAGAGGTCTGCGTCACCGGTCCTTTTCAAAAGAAATGTACAAACGCAGGAAGTAGAGCATTTATTAGTTATATTAGCGCAAACCAATTTCCTTGGCCAAACACAAGTTTAAGAAACCTACAATGAGAAAAATGCTACCGTAAAAATTTTACCAAACGTACACAGCGAGACCAAAATATGCATCTTTAGACATGAAGATAAAAAATCTAACTAGGCAAACAGGCTGAACGCCCTGCATTCGCAAAAAAATGAGGAATTCAGTGAAGGAACACAAGCATTGTCTCTTTAGGAGAAAACAGAGATAAATAGACGAACATATCTTAGAAAACATCAAAAATGGGAAAACAAGTATGCCTAATGAAAATGAAATAAAGAAAAAATATTCATTATATACGTTCCCACTTGATTGAACACTCGACTACAAAAGCTGGTAAGGAACCCTGATCATAGTAATAAAAATTGCGAGAACAGGCTACCGCGTTCCGCCCTATATTTCCACAAACATTTCGAACTTGCGGAAGGAACAAATTTCATCTTTATAACAGATTAATAGGAGATCTATAGTGAACTTATCTTGAAAATAAAGAAACAACAACAAATACCGAAAAGAACTCCAGAAATTACATCTCGGCAGACCTTGCACAAGTAGTGTTAGGCTGGAGAAACACCAGAGCTGGAGGTCGACCTTGCTTCTCCCCACACAAACAGGGGAGAGCAATCAACGGTATTCCGGCTGGGCAAACCCATTCTGTATGACACCCTAACGCCAAGAGCGTGGAAGTATATACCATGTTTTTCAGTACAAATCGCCGGCATCCCTTTCGTCGTCGTCTCACCACGTCACAGGCGCAAGGGCCAAATCCTATTGTACCCGTGTTCTCTTCAGTAGAGATTCATATTTACGTCAGCTGCTCCGGTGGCGGTCTCTAAGTGCGGATTGTGCAGAGATGGCTTGGCAGATTCGCCGCCTCCTTCTTCGGCATGGCGGACCTAGGAAGTGTGTAACTTTTCCACGCTTTTTTTCAGTTTAGCCTTTGTTTTGGGACAAGCCCGAAATACGTACATTTATTTAGTCAGTTTTTTTTGGTAAGATAATAATTTTTTCCAGTGTATGTAAGCATTTATTGTTCATTAGGTAGAGGGGAAAACCTTCCAGGCGGCGTAAATTGTTTATCCCGGGGGCGGACAACGGAACGCCTGCTGGTGACCATGTGTCCTATTTTTTGGTGTTTCGGAATTTGGTTCGATCAATATTTCCCCTTACGTCATTATAATGACAGTTACGCGACTTTTGCCCGTCATGGATCTGTAAAAAAGCTCGGGGTTACACGGTTTGCGCTCTTTCGCTAGTAACAACAAAACTGCTTAGGCTGACACTAATTCGTCCAGAGTAGACAGCAAACACTAGGGCACGTGTGCGCGTGCGGTGAGGTGACAGCCAAGAGTCACCGCGGAAAGCGCGCGTCACGATCTTGCTGCAGCGCCTTTAGCAAAATATGAGTGCGGCTTAGCTCAGCTGACAAGAACATGCAAAGCCAGAGCTCGCCTATCTTGGTTAATATTTTGTTTGAGTTAGTAAACCTTTGATATAGGTGCAAGTTTCATACCTTTCGTCCGCAAATTACCTTTTTCCACAGGCGTTTTGCGAGCGCAACGGGTCGGCGGGCGATATCCACGAGGTGGTCAAACGCGGCTTAACGCCTCCAGCTTAAACCGTACAGATACCGCACTACGCTGGAAGAACCGCCCAGACTCATCTCTGCAATGGCCGAGCTCGCATGAACGCGGCAAGTCCCGTGGTCGGTTGTTAACTAGCTGTGGAGGGAGCAGGCGCCAAGACAGAAGCGGTGGTGGCAGTCGCGAACGTGGTCTTATTCTGAGCTTGGCTAAATTAGTCAGGTTATGCGCAGCTGCGGTCAAATGAAGGTAAAATTTACAAGCATGCGAAACCACTCGGCGAGACCAGTCATAATTTTGCTTTAGAAATACCAATCGCACGGGGGGGAAGGGGGGGGGGGGCGTGTCTTGCGGCGACTTCCGGGTGGTATCCAGGCTCTCGCATGGTCTTATGCCACGTGAGGAGCACCCGGTTCCGTAGTAGTGCTCGGGTAGCGATAGACGCTCCACGGGTCTACCATGCCGAAGACTGTGGCGACGAATCTGCCAAGCCACCTGTTCACAATGCAATGCAAAAAGTGATGCAAAGTGATGCAAAAAGATATTATTCGGTGGCCAAAGCGTAGAGAAACCAAGAAATTGAAAGCAGAATAAATAAATATTTCCTTAAAATGAACCTGGAAAATCAAAAATCGGAAATCAAAATATGAAAAATCAAAAAGCGAAAGCAAACCAGTCCTCTAGTACGCCAGTATCTGCGCAAAAGTACATAATTGGCGAAATGAGGTACTTCTTTCTATAGTTTTAAAAATTTGCGTTATCGGTGAAAATAAATAAAAGATAAATAATGCCAATAAATTCTACCAGTCTTTGGATACTCAAGTCTTATCTGCTGTCAAAAACTCACTATGTAGATAGAGGGCATAGGAATGTTACGAGTTAGTAAAAAATAATGTGATGTTTAGCATATTTTTATTTCAGAGAATCGGAAAATCTTCAATCGGAGAATCAACAGGAGCTCTGAGAGAAGCAACGTTTAGGAAACAAAAAAACAAAGAAAACGAAGGAACAAATGGGGTCACATGTAAGGACATAAAACGTCGAGTACAGCCCATCAAATTAAGTTAGCCATGCTATTGAAACTGAATCATCATCAACAGCCTATGTACACCCACTGCAGGCCAAGGTCCTCTCCTAATAATCTGCATTTATCCCGGTCCTGTGCTAACTGCGACCAATTTATCCTTTGATGGTGATGATGATGATGCTATCAAAACAGAAGAACAGAAGTAAAACAAGCGACATGGGGCATATCACATTGAACTGATAGAGGAGACGCTGCAGACAGAGGCAAGCTTGGAAGCATCTATGAGTCAGCGAGCCATCGGCAAAACAAGAGAGAGAGAGAGAGAGAGAGAGAGAGAGAGAGAGAGAGAGAGAGAGAGAGAGAGAGAGAGAGAGAGAGAGATACAAAGGTAAAGGAAAGGCAGGGATGTTAACCAGGCTACGGGCTAGCATGCTATCCTGCACGGGGGAAAGGGGACAATCAGGAAAAAGAGGAAGACAGAAAAGAAGGAGAAAGGTATGCGTAGAGTGACGTGCCCAGCGGTAGTACACTATAGAAAAAATGAAAAACAATATGTACGCGGTCAAATACCACCAGAGTAACATTACGCTTGTACAAGATTATAAAGCTAGCAGAGCGATTCTACAGCAGGCTCAATGCCAGTGGCGTTAGTCGAAGAGAACTACTGAGTATAGAAGCTCAGCGTGCGCTTTCCCACCCGTATATAATGAGAAAATAAGAAATGCTCTAAAACGCACGACAATTGGAAAAACTGCATGTGACGACGGCAAAACTGTATTTTTGAAGAAGGCGGGTAATCTAATGGAAAAGGTTGTACTAATTTCGCAATGCTTAAAAACTCAAAAATTCTTCATAGCCTGGAAAAACGCCAAAATATTCCGATTCATAAGAAGCGAGATAACAAAACTCCGAAGAATTACAGGCCCATCAGGCTACCCTCTGTTCTCTACGAGCCCTTTGTCAAAATTATAATTACCCGCATAGGCAGCCGCCTGGATTCCCAACAACCCAGAGAGCGGGCTGGGTTTAGGAAAAGGCCCTTAAGGATGGGTCACGTCCATGTAGTCAATCAACGCATAAAAAAATCCGCATTGAACAATACATGGCCTTTTACAAGGCATTTATAGATTATAATAAATAGCTAAATTCCGTACTCACTGCACCCGCGCTAGGATCATTAAAAGACCATGGAATAGAAGAGACTACATACGACTTCAAGAACACACACAGAAGGAATGCACAGAACGGATTACCCTCAAGCAGATACTAATTGCCGATCCTAAAGGGACTAAGCCACGTGATACCGTCTCACCGATATTATTCCCAGCATTTCTTCGTGCGAGGGGGCTAGGGGGATGGAGTATTTAGATAGCTTTACAATGAAACCGGAGGAATAATGATAAAAAGGGGATACTTGAGCCACTTGACCTTTCCAGGCGAAATAGTCTCGCTGAGTGAGACTGTGCAAGTCTTGCAAACAATGCTTGAGGAAATACAATCATGAAGCAAGGCATACAGCTTAAAATAAATATGAATAAATCTAAAGTAATGAGGAATAACCATGCCAAAATCGTTCTCCTCAGCTTTCGGAACGGAAGGCTAAATGATGTAAAAGAATATAACTACCTCGAATAGGTGGTTAGTGTAACCCCAACCACGAGTAAGAAATCCGATGCGAAATGGCTCCAAGCTGGGGAGCACTCGGCAAGTAGTCTCAATATTTAAAATTTAGTAACTCTGTCCCCCCAAAAAATCTTCAACAAGAGCATACTACGAGTGATGACATACCTGGTGCCTTTCTAAGCAACCAGAAGGCAAACCTATGTCTGTTGAAGGGGCAATTAATAGAATAACTTTAGGAGTAACAGTGAAGGACAGGAAACGAACTACCAGAGCGCAACCTATAGTAGAAGATATCGTTAGTCAAATAAAAAGAATAAATGGACTCCGGCTGCCAATTTGTGAGGGGAATGGACAACCGGTTGACATTTAGTGTAAAAGAGATGGAACCCAACAGATGGATCTAGAAGAATTTGAAGGGCGATAGGCGTACGCACATGGGAGGCAGGGTTGTGAGGGCAGCCGCACCTATAATCACCTTAGAGGGGCGCAAAATTTCCCCTTACGTTCACGCAATGGGACGTGTCTAATTTTGTTATGACATGATTATGGCAACCGAGGATTCCTGATGGCACCATCCAAAAGCTCTTTTCTTTCAGCCCCGGAACGGCGGATATCAAAAGCAGGCCATCTTGAGAAACACTTATCTTTTTCATGTATTTCAGATGTTGTCCTTTTCAACCTTTTCTCGTAAATAATATGCGTCAATTCATTCCTTTCACCCCGTGTCCCGTCTCGTGCTCTTTATCATAAGGACAAACACTTACAAACCTAGTCATCTGCCTGAGTAAGATTTTCAAGTTGTCTTTTTTTTACAGTTTACAAGAGACAGATGTGCAGTATGTTTCATTTCTTTGTGGAGAATTGACGTTCTTTCGGCACCGTGTTGGCAAATTGATGCCGCATTGCCCATGGGACTTACTCTACTTTCTGGTGTTACAGATGAATGTGAAAACATCTGCTCACAAACATTCTGCATGTGTTGCGATTCTTTTCCCCATGCCGATGTTACACATGAAAGTAAAAACGTCTCAGAAATATCTTTCATGTGCTACAATTCCATCTTATAGAAATATAAATTTTAGAACCATTCCTGTTTGCTCTGCGTTCTGACCCTGACACCTTTTGTGGGAGCAGGTGGGTAGTTCTCGTGAGGGGGGGCGGCACTGCGGTATGACTTTGTTCCCTGTCTGCGAACGCCTGCCTTAAGGCCATTACTCTAACGAGGGATGAAATAAAGTAATTCGGGGGTTCATTGATTCATTGATGAAACTTTATGATACGAAAGAGTGAGCTTTCCGGGGGGGCGGGGCGTGGACCCGCCGACAGGAGTGGAGCCTCATTTCCTGGCCCCGTACCGGGCTAGCAACTCCCGCCCACGGGCCGCCAGGCTCTCGTGGACGTGGGCTGAGCCGTAGGATTTCCTATCGTTCCTTAAGGGGAAGGGGGAAGCGGAGGGTGTGTCGGGTATTGATGCCTTTATTGCGGTGCACTCTAGGATGACGTGTTCTAAAGTTTCTTTGGTTGTCCGGCCGAACGGACACAGCTCGGAGTATTGGTGTGGGTGCAATTTGTGCAGGACTTTTGGGTGGGCCAGAGACCCTGCCTTATTGCCGCGTATTATCGTCTGGTCCCTGCGGGTGAGGGAGTGAAGAGGCTTCGGTAGTGTTTGTCTATTTTCCCAGTACATTGTAATGATATCTTTATAGATAGCGACTGGTGTCAACGAGTCGACCCCTGCCTGCTGCACCTCCCCTCGGGCGTAATAGTCGGCGATGTTGTTGCCGACCAGGGAGGAGTGCGCGGCGGTCCAAATCAGATGGACCTCGTTGTCTGGTGTTTTGTGTCGTTTGAAGACACGTGCCGCATCGGAGGTGATCACCCCCTCCCCCCCCCCGGTAGATCGCGTAGGCTTTCTCGCTGGCTGTCACGACGTGCGTCGCCCTTGGGTGGATTAGTGCTAAGGGGATCACCATCTCTTGAGCGTTTGTTTCGTTTCTTGTCCTCGTGGACGCCACCGCGACACGCCTATCTCTTGTTACGGCTAAATTGGCCTTGTCGCTTACTTTGACCAGGCCGGCATCGACGTACATGATGTCGGGGTTGCCTTGCAAGGGCGTTTCCAAAGCCTTGGCGGCGCTTTTCTCCTGTCATCATCCTCCCCCGGCGCCATGTTACGTTGGAGGGGTTTTGTGTTCATCTTGTCTGTCCAACGTTCGGGGACGCGACCGGACGTTTGCACCGGTTCAGGCCTCCATCCGATCTCTCCCAATATCCTCCCGTGTTCGGACCCCCTGAGACGCACCCCCTGATTAGAGAGGTGCGCCTCCACGAGCTCTTCTACAGTGAGATGGAACCCCATCTCGTACAGCCGTTTGGTCGACGTGTATGCGGATAGTCCAAGGGCTTGATTCGTGGCTTTTCTGAAGACGACGTCTAGTTTTGCCTTCTGAATTTTGGTTAGGTTAAGGCAAGATGCCGAGAAAGTGGTTCTGGTAACCAAGAAGGCCTGAACCAGGCGCAGCACGTTGTTCTCCCTGATGTCCCGATTCTATTTTGCTACGCGGTGGAGTATGCGGAGGACCTGCTCCGACATTAGGCATATCTTGTCTACTACAGCCTCCACCTTGCCGTCGCTGCGGAGCAACAGCTCCAGGATCCGACACTGGTGAGTGGTTTCGACCTGGATGCCGTGCATATCGATTGTCAGGCCACATTAGTTCCTCTTGCTGAAGCCCGGCTGGACTACTAGGAGCTCGGGCTTTGGGGGGCACAGCTCAGGCCGTATGATTTGGTGTACTCGTGGACCGTCGTCACTGCGCGCTGCAGTGTTTTTTTCATCAACCCCTCCGATCTGGCCCTGTTAGTCCAGACCGCGATATCGTCGGCGTAGAAAGCGTGGTCTAACCCGTCAATGCGTTCCAGCAGGTTAGGCAGGGGTAGCAGTGCCAAATTGAATAGCAGGGGCGATATTACGCATCCCTGGGGTGTTCCTCACTTTCCTTGCTTGATCGGGTCCGTCTTTGCAATGAATATATTCAGAACGGCCCCTCTGTCCTCGAAGAAGTTGCGGACGTAGTGGAAAGCTCTGTCGCCGCAGTTGGCTCCGTTCAGGTGACGCAGTCTGCGGGTGTGGGTGACGTTGTCGAACGCCCCTTGAAGTCCAGGGCCACGATAGCTCTAGGGCTCGATCTGGTTGCTTCTTTGATGACGAGTTCGGGCAACTGAACCATGACGTCCTGCATTCCGAGATGTTTGCCGAAACCGAACATGGTCGCTGGCATCTGTCCTGTTTCCTCGAGGTGTCTCTGCAGCCTGTGCAACACCATCCTCTGAATGACACTGCCCACGCAGGACGTGGCCGATATGGGTCGCAGGTTCTCGATGGACGGTGGTTTGCGCGGCTTCGGGATGAAGCGGACCTTGGCCGTCTTCCATTCTTGAGGTATTCGTAACGTTTTCCATGACTCTTTGTTGTGTTGCAGCAGCTCGTTGGCCGTTCTGGTGCACATGTTGAAGAGCAGCTTATAGGTGATGATGCCCGCCCCGGGCCAAGCTTTTCTTGTTGCTTTCATCGATGGTGGCCCATAGCTCGGAGATGGTGAAGGGTGTGTCGAGCTCCTAGCTAGGGGTCCCCTTCTTTCTTCTTTAGAGGTTATGAAGGAGGAGAGAGGCAAAAGGGCCCGAAACTGTCTGACGATGCTTGTGGGGTACCCTCGTACACTTGTGTTAGCAGATACGCCCCTTTTCGGTCTGGAGGTAACGCTTTTGGAGGTCCCTGAGCAATTCGGCGTTATCCCCGTCGTAATTATTGATGACTTTGGTCAGGTTCCGATTCGTGATCGACTTCCTTTGGGTGGGGTCGATGAGGGGACGCAACAATTTCCAGGTCTTGCCCGCCGACAATTGCCCTTGTGTGCCTTTGCACATTTTTTGTCAGTTTTCCATGCACAATTTGGCCGCATACGCCGCTATCTCTTTGTTCAGTGGAGCGATGCACCTAGAAAGTTTCCTGTTACGCCGCTGGCGCTTCCACCTGAGAGTGGGCGAGTGGTGCAGCAACCACAGGTTGAAGAGCCTGTATACACTGCGCTAGAGCAGCGCTGCGTAGGAACGGCTGGAGGTCAATTGGGAAGGCTTTCTTCCCGCAGTGGAGCCGATTAGATTGTTGTTGTTGTTGTTGATGATGATTATGATGATGAAGACGACGACCACGACTGTGATGATGGTGATGATGATGGTGATTGGATTGTAGAAGAGAGGTTTTAAGCTTGCAGTCATGTCGTCTGTAGCCTATAAACAGCGCCCTTCCGAAAATGAACAATTTCACCACATCTGTAACCGTGGGTGGTGAACACAAGATGTCTCGCGTGGTCGAAGGAGTCAGTCAGTCAATGAAAACTTTATTACACACCAGTCAAAGGAGCGTTAAGTGCCCCCTCCCGCATCAGTCGGCCGGTATCCCTTGGGACTTGGCGGCTTCTAGGGCGAAACCAATGATTTTGGGCTGTGCTTCGGAGGTTCGGCTGAGCAGAAATGCCTCCCAGGATGCTACGTTTCGGGGCGGTTTCTTGTTCGAAGGACAAATCGACACCATGTGGACGAGGTCCGCTCGACCACTACATTTCTTCAACGACTTTGGGATGCCATTAACTATATAGGACTGGGTTCTGGAAAACTCCGGTATGTTAACGTCTCCAGTAAATCTCCTCTTTTTTACTTAGCGGAGGATCTGGCGGAAGTAGCGTCTTGCTCTCCAGTCTATATTATTGCGTTATTTCGCTGTAGTCCGTCGGCCCTCCGTTCGCTGTCATTTGGGAAAAAGGTTGGGCATGCAAGGCCGATGCCAATGATTGGACATCAGCTACGGCGGCGTTGTCGGCGATCGCCCGGACTATAAGACATCGGGCGGTCGCATGTGCTTTCTCATTCGTAATGAGTCCCCAAGGAGCTGGTGTCCACACTAACGCTACCTCTTCCGTTGCAAAGTTCTTTACGTTTGCGAGGATACTCCAAGCGGCGCTGGAGATCCTCCCTCGGTCGAAATTTCTGGTGCCCGATTTAGAGTCGCTCACTATCGTTCTAGTTTCCGGCCGCGTCATTGCTAATGCAATGGCTACCTCATCGGCCTCCGTGGCTTTCGTACTCGGTAACGTGCAACAAGAGATATTGGCCCTGCTTTCAGTAACCACTACAGCTGCGTAAACTCTTTACTCTGCTTTGCCGCTGCGTCGGTGTAAAGGACGTCCGTCTGTCCACCGTATCTGGTTTGGAGAGTTTTGGCCCTGCTCTTGCGTCTAGCTACGTGATATGCAGAATGCATGTTTCTGGGCATGGGTGTTACCTTAATTTTGTCCTTGATCAAATCTTTGGCTAGTTCACTGGTCTGGTATCCCAGACGTTAGACGATTTTCCGACCTCTCCTGCTGCCCAACAGTCTCCCCTGTTGAGATGGTTTTGCTGCCTCTATGAGTTCATTTAAAGTGTTCGATACGCTCAAACTAGGAAATGTGGCCGTTGACTTGTTCGGGGGAAGACCTAGCCACATTTGATTTTTTTCATAATGTTATGTCCAACTTATTCTTATCGAATTTTGTGAGCCTCATGTACGGGGCTACGGAAAGGATTCTACTGATACCGAAGGCCTGAAAAACTCTGTGGAGGTTGGGCTCTTTCATCCCCCCTTGCTTGTTTGAGATGCATTTAACCAGTCTGCAAACATGTGCAACCACATTCTCTAGTCGACGTATAGCATTCGTGTTTCTGCCGGTGTCCTGGACATAAAGCCCCAGTACTCTGATCTTGTCCCACCCGGGGATTCGCCGTCCTCCTAGTTTGATTCTTATGTTGAGGCTGTTCCTGCTCGCTTTCCGCTTGTCGTCAGGGACGAGGAACAGTGCGTGGGATGTTTCGGCCGAGCACTTCTATCTCAAAGTTTCTTGGTAATTGTCGATTTCATATATGGCTTCCTGTAGCACATCTTCAATGTGCCCGTCACTACCTCGGTTCATTACCAGAGTGAGATCGTCCGCATAGATGGTGTATCTCAGGTATTCTATCTTATCGAGCCTCCCCGACATTCCTATCTTGGCTACGTTACACAATGTCGGAGATAGCAGCGACCCTTGAGGCGTGCCCCAGTTACCTAGTTCGATTTTCCGGAGGGAGGCGTCCCTAACTCAATGTTAGCTTTACCATTTGAAAAAAAAATCGCTGGGATAGTTGTATGTTTTGGTCCCCACGTTTAGCGCGCTCGGGTGGCTCAGGACGGTCGAATGTCTGACGTTGTGGCAAGCTTTGGCTGCATCGAGGCCAACAAAGGCTCTCGTATCTTTACTCGTACTGTCAATTATATGACCCTTGATATGTAGCAATATATCAAAGTCGGAAGGTCCGCCCTAAAACCTATAATGGCGTCTGCGTACAACCCCTCGTCTTCTAGATACCCACCAAGTCTTGTTTGAAATACATGTTCCATTAACTTGCAAACACACGATGTGATGGAGATCGGTCTTGGATTCTCTAAACCTAGTCTCTGGCCGGGTTTCGGGATGAGTGCCAGATTAGCCGTTTTACATTCCTGTGGAACCTCGCCCCTGTCCTAGCTTCGCTGCATATAGCTGGTGATTTGAAGGAATCGATTCGTCATTTATTTTCTTCAACTTCTTATTGCTGACTCTCTCCGGTCTGGCGGCCGTTGTCTTGAGGTGATTTATCTCGGCTCTAACCTACACGATCGTGATCGGGGCGTCGAGAGTCTTGTTCACTGGACCCTTGTAGTCGGGAAGACTTTCTCGGGAGGACGGCCCCATGTATCAGCTCCGGAGTTCCTCTAACAACTCTCTAGTGGTTCCGTCGAATTTATAAGTTAGGATTTGTAGTCTCTGTCGCGCTTCGGACTTATTCGTGCTTGGGTCAAGGAGATATCTAAGTATCTTCCACGTTTTCACGTTTCCATTTTCACATTAATCTGATCGCATATGTTCTCTCAGTTTACTGAAGTCCATTCCATAGAGTATTCCTCGATTTTTTTAATTTAGGGCAGCAATCCCTAAAGGCAGCAATCCCACCTCTTACTTTGAGGTTCCCCCTTCACTTCCTTTTTTCTCCACAGGCTGACGAGATGACTGTAAATCGCTTCTATGCTTCTATCTGTTTCTAGCTCATCCGTTGCCGCTAGTGCGGCATCCAATATCTTTCTACTTCAAACGCGATGTCGCTTATTGGTTCGCCCACCGACGCATCTGCGTTTCGGAAATTTTCCCAGTAAGTTATTTTATGTTTGCGTTTCTTCGGAACCGGAGGACTATTGCTCACAACTATCTATATGACTTTGGGGTCGCTCCCCATGTCTTCCCCCGTGTTAAGCCACTCGGCCTCGACTCCCCCGTGCGTGAGGGCAACCTCTGTTGTCGCGCCCACTGACACACTGTTGCACTGCCGAGTGGGGCTCGCGGGATCAGTGATGAGCAGCAGGTCGTGTCGCTAAATCTCTTCGTTTGGTATCCTTACCCTGACCAAGGTTTGCCTATACCCCCACGCCGCATGCGGAGCATTAAAGCCCACCCACAACTAGCAGGGCAGCACTATTAGCAAGCCCTTTGATTCTAAGGAACAGGTCTTCAAAGTCACATTTCCTTTCTTTGGGCGAACTGTATATGTTTAATACGAATAAGCTATTGTCGTTACGGTTTAGCGGAATGACATCAATTAAGGAGTCATATATCTCGGTGTTCCCAGTCTCATGCGGCATAGTCGTTACGTTTCTTCGAAGGAAAGTGGTTACCCAAGTGTCATTTCCGGCACCCGGGGGGGGGGTATGCTTTGTATCCTGCCAATTTAGAATGTTCCCCACATTCTTGCATCGCAATTATTTCCGGACGATTTCCGCCATTGTCCGGGAAAGCTTGTGAGACCGCACATTTGCTGCCGTATCCCGTACTATTCCACTGCTAAACTAAGAAATGAGGATGTGTCCCACGATTCATCGACTCTAAAAATGTCCTTATTCCTAATGTAGTTTTCTAGTTTACAATTTTTGCAGTCGATCCGCACGTTTGTGCAGTTCAAGAAGTCTGCCCTCAATTCTTTTCAAACTCTTAATCTATTCAGTCAGTGCTACGAAAACTCCTTATAACGTGGCGAACCTAGCTTCGTATTCTTCCAGCTTACAAAGGATTTGTTTGAGTTCTGTTTTCTCAGAAAGAGAGGTGTTTAGCACCAGCATCGACTCTCCGCCAAGTTGCCCCGATTGTTTGGCGGACCTAATTTCTTATATTTGTCTCTGCATGGCTTGTAGTTGCTCAGTTAGAATTTTTTTGCTCCCGTAACTCCCTAAATAGTTCCTTCTGCGATCTATTCTGCTCCTGTAGCTCGTTTGTGATTACTGCATTTGCTTCCTGGCTGACCCCACTTCCCCAGCCTACGGCCACCAACACTGGCACTGTTCAAGTTCGTTGTATTGTTCGGTGTTTCATTCGTCAACCAATGGTAGTCGAAGAAACGAGACCTACTTGTTTCTGGACTCTCTGCGCTTACGGGATTTTCTTCATCCACGGTCCCGGCTTTGGTCTTGACGACTTTTTCGCTGCGTGTCCTTGCTGGTTGAAGGCCCACTGCCTTGCCGTTGTTTTCCGTTCTCTTCTTCTTGCTTTCTTGTCTCCTCGTCGAGCTTACGCTCCCATTGCCTCTTAATTAAGTACGGGGTGCGATAGAGAGGTTTGCACCTTCTGTACCCCGTTTCGTGATCCTTTCCGCACAGTTGACATTTTGGCTTGCAGTCGTGTTCGCCGCTCGGGGACGGCGGGATTCCACATTTTCTACATTTCTCACAAGGTCCGTTGTTACTGACGGCGTACCGATGGCCCACTTGTACACATCCTACCCACTTGTACCCGTCCTATGAAATCCGAGAACGGGCGGGTTCGTTGCATGAGACAGGCCCACCTCCAAATCCTCTTCGGTGATGCGTCGGTCAATGCCGTGCACCACGCCTTTACTGCAGCATTCTGTGGCGGCCATGTACGTTGTAACTTCGTACACTTTGCTTCCGGACTGTAACTTTCAGTGCGAGTGCTTTAAGGCCGGCTGCCTTCTTCGGCGTGCTCTACGTGATGGTACCTTAAATATAGTTCAGTACGAGTTGATCCTCTTCTTTTCCTTTTTTCCAGTGTAAGTTGGCGAGAGTCTAATCGTCCCCCAACATAGACAAGAAAAGCTTGAGCTCTAATCCTTCATTTGGTCGCAGAGTTACCTTGTGGTCCTTGTGGGGTAGTCGTGGTAATCACGAGACGCTAGGCCTTCCTGCCAGCCTGCAGAGCTTTACGTTCCCTGGCGGGTGACACCTTAACCTTTTTTGGTATTCAAAGGCTGCTGCAGTGCACATGTCGTAGGTGATTTGTTTCTCCCAGTGTCCTTGGTCTTGTAATTTCGTAACTTTCGTGGTCACTTTCGTGCTCCAGATGGATTCTCAAGTTCCGACGAATAAATATCCGCGCCTTCGACTGCCACTTCCATCACCATTTTTGCCGGCCACGCGTGAGCCACCGTCGGGAAACGAGAAACAACCGACGGCAGCGGCAGCCCGGGACGCCCAGCAGCTAAGCCTAAGCTAGGCGAGGCCTGGCAAGCCGTTCGCAGTGGTCCATCGGTAAAGGGTCCACAAAAGTCTTAAATATCCACTCACAGGTTCAAAATTGGTGTCCACGGGTTCTGCAGATGTTCCGACAGAAGCACACACCACTTCCTAACCAAAAAATTGGTTTGTACCGCCAGAGAAAACATTTTTGTGGATCCGACGTGATGCGCATCCGCTCCCGCTTGACCCCTAGCGGCCACTCGTCGGAGGAGAACCCTGGCCCCGCGCGCTACGTTGCCGACGTCAATCAGAATGTGCCCTTCCGCACGTTCGAAGCAGGAGAACATGGGGGTGCAAAATCAAAGAGCAAGTGCATCCCTCCGCCGATTTGGATTATGTTTGTGCGCTAGGGAAACCATGCTGTGCCCATATCAGTACCGCCCGGTAGGTCACTCTCTTAGTGCAGTTAATAAAGCCGACAAAAAAACAGGCGTTCGCATTGTGCGCACATTCCTGCAGTAGTGTTCGTTTGCTTCTGAGTTTGTCCGGTTGGTGTTTGAGTTGAATTTTATAAGCTTCGCCTTCCCACATCGCCGGTGTGTCGATAGATGGATAGTCAATTCTTAACCGGAAGCGTCATTTCTAGGAGCCCGTATTTTGCTCTTGCTGCGGAAATATAATGAAGGCTCCTTTCCATACCTCGACTGATCGTTGTCAGATAGGTTATTTTCATCGGCTTTGTTCAAGAAAGTTAGCTAGCACTGAAGCAAGTGCTCCCCACAGCAACAGGTGCTAACAAAACGCTGAAAATGTACTCGTAGCCCCGTAAAACTCGCCGATGCATGATAGTAGTGATGGGTGCTGCCGTAGTAAAGAAAAATAAAGTAAGCGCAGATAATCATTGCGGATTTTTAACAGCCAACTTCGGAAAAGCAAAACGTGGGCTCTTCCTTATTATGTTCACCCATTCAAAAGCACCGCTTTGCAAGAACCTGCGTATTCGAGAAATATTGTTTATTTTAATGCGGTCTATCGTAAAAAATGCCAAAGATCAGACGATAGTTTTTCTTGGGCTACTTAAACGCAGAAATTAAACTATGACCCGGTATTCTCTATTCATTCTCCAATTTAGTCTCCAGGAGGGGATTCTTGAAACGATTTCCCCATGCATAAGCATTGCTGAGTGATCCCTTCAGGCGAGTGGAGGGATCCAATAGAGTGCATGAGGGGACTCTGAATACCGCACTTCACAGTCTGCCTTGATTGAGCCACCCGATCAAAAAGAAACAGAAGGGCCGCAATTTTTTATTATAACCACCGCCAAATCTGAACATCTAAGGCCAGTCGCGATGTTCATACTTGCTAGCATTGTTGAACAAAAACAATACAGTGTGCAAATGTAAGGCAGAAAATTAATACAAAATGAAAAATTCAAGGGTGCTAGGATTTTGCGATAGCAAATGAAATACTACAACTGCACCAAAAAATTCACTCCGTCGGCTGATATTCCCAGCACTACTAGTTCCTTTGGAGGCATTTAAAGAAATCAAACGGCAGCACTAAGAAAGAATACCGCGAGATAGCTTCCACAATCCGCTTGGAGCACTCTTGGAGTAGCGCAATGTGATTCTATAAACGTTGGAGTAGGCTGCATCAATGCATGCGCGTCTGCTTCGTACGGCTTTGTTGGCATGGAAGCAGCCGACAAGAGCAGATGAATTCGGTCCATTGAAATTGAATTGAGCAAACCTCTTGCGTGTTATCTTGGAGGGAACGAGCTGGGAGAGGATAACCACGAAAGGTGAGCGGGAAAGAGTAGTGAGCTATTTACTTCGTTGTGGCGCCAGTCGACTGTCGTTTGTCGTCTACATTTGCAGCGGAAGCCGCAGATATACGGCCTAATTTTAAACGGGTAAAACGTTAACTGAGGTGAAAAATAAATTTCCTCCTCTTACTAAGTTCTTTGTCTAGGCAACGGGACCCTGCGATTTCCTGCACTATCTAAAAAAGATAGTGTTGTCGTGAAACATGTCTTTGCGTTTATGTGTAACGTGCGGAAAACTAATTCAACTCTCACCCCTCTCTTTCTCAGGTGATGGGAGAAACCTTTATTTAACCTGGAGACTAGACTGGTTACCTAGAGAGCTGACTGGAGAAAAACTTAGACGATGTTGTTCTGGAAAGAGCTGTACTTGCCGATGAACGAGGTTTTCTTTATATATATAATTGGTAAAAGTCAGGCAACCTAACCTTTTTTCCATTAAAATAAAATTTCCCAGCAGTGTAGGTTTGTACAATGAACACTTTCTGTTCAGGTGGCTTTTTGCTAGGGAGACCTGGTGCTACAAAAGGCCATTAAAAAACTGCCGTAGAAATGAGGCAATAAAGACGATAGTACAATGGACGTGCGTAGGTAGAATAACATACTCAGCGCGCTAATACCACCGAAAGTCTGCCTGACTGCGCTTCTACGTATATAATTTCATTTGATATAATCATAAGCGTTTCAGCTCCTTAACGATCCGTGAGGAGAAAATACAAATGTGGTACATTAGACAGGCAGCTTGGTCCCAATATCGGTGAGGCAAATTTCCATAAATAACGACTAATAAAATCGGAACTCAAACAAAACAAACAAATACCAAGCACTGAAACAAATACTGAATACTGAAAAGAAATACCAAATATCAAACAAACAGTAACATAATTGTGTTTTCTGCTTTCTGCTTTCTGCTTTCTTCTTGTGTTTTCTCCGCTGCGGCACAAAGGTTCTTGTAATGTCGTTCGCTCCAAAAACGTGAGACGAATGGCGATTTTTTCAAACGGGCATCTGCAGAAGGTTTGCAGTGCTTAGTTCTGTATAGTTTGAATAGTTGCAAACTTCATTATGTTGCCAGTCCTAGTTGGTATAGAGATTTTTTTCTAAAATAAAAAAGGAGTCAACAGTTTGTTGTAAAGGCCTACTGCATGTGGTGTGTGGTGCTCACACGTGGTACGACGGTGCTGCCCAGCGCACTAATTATTGTTTGTGGGGGGTTTTTATGAACACAATCACCCTGGAAGGGTTCTAATAACGCTGCCCTTCGGCTGCCACGGGCGCTAGAACGTCCTTCTTACTCTGTTTTCACCATAACTGAATGTGGTTGAAAGTAAGTAATAAAAATAATTGCATATCGGCCATTGCTGCTACCGAAACTCTCGCAATACAGTGCACTACCAAAAGGTGCCAAAGTGCCAAAAAGTGGCAGTGTATATTATCCTTTTTAGCTGCCTCAACCCATTTCAGTAGAGTCGTAGGGTAGTGGTACGATATTTTGTCTGCGTTTGTGCACTATTTAAAAAGGTTGCAGGTATCACGCGTGCTCAAACAGGAAGTTACAGTGTGCAATGCTGCAAAGTAGTTAAAAAAGCACCAACGCTAATACATACAACATTCAACGGTAGCAAATTACGCAACTGTGCTGATGTATACAGACAGACAGACAGACAGACAGAGAGACAGACAGACAGACAGACAGACAGACAGACAGACAGACAGACAGATAGACAAGACAAGGCAGACAGACAGACAAATTTATGAACGGATGGGTGGACGTGCGGACGGGCAGATAGACCGACAGACATACAGAGACAGACAGAGAAACGTATTTTGTTTGGCTACAGCCGTGCCGATTAGGCAGGCGATTTCTGCTCCGTCGTCCGTTGGGTAGCAAGGCTGCTTTCGGGCGGCTATCCGGGGATCAAAATGTGGTCGGAAAATGCATTGCGTATCTCCTAGATTCGCTGCTGATGTCGTAGAAACGCGATAGTCTCCTGCTGTCGCTGTTACGTCGCTGGCCTTCAACTCTCCCCGCCTACTTCTAACGATTTTTCCTCCTGTCTCGGTGTAATTCAATTGAATTCTGCCGGGTTAGTGCTTCTAGTGCCGTGTATTTGGGCATTGTGGTAAAACTTGGCTTGGTGATCAAGACACGAGCTCCAGGCTTCACCGCGAGCCATTCTTGTATTGGGCGTTTAATTTTTTAAACACGTTTTTGTCTGTGCTAAAAAAGCTGCAGTCACGTCTATTGTTGATTAAGAGCGTCAAAGTTGATTAAGATAGCTAGTATCAGTTATCTACTGATGAGTTGCCTCAAGCAAAACAATTATTTATAGCAATGTTTAAAATTATGAAGTACACCAGCAGATCTGCTTGTTTGAAAATGATTTGCCCACATAAACGGTTTTGTGAAGGGTTCCTTTGACATTTCAGTGGGAGACTGAATTGACAGACAGACAGACAGATAGACTAAAGCTTTCGAGTTGAAGCAGCCACAGAACCACTATGCTTCATGCAAGACCTTCTGCAATATTACGAGCGCCGACAACTGGGCAAGTTGGTATGGAGTCATAGTGACTAAAAGTGCAGACAAACGCGGGATAAAGATTATATTTACACAGGATGAGCGCTAATACGTGAGTTTTATTAAAACCAAAAGCGGAAAATACCGACTCAGCGAACCCATCCAGCACATCATACACACAAGACCACCAACATAATTAAACCACAGCAATCATGAAGGAATCCGCAATCACACATGCGCCACAACATTTGGCCAGTGTTTGGCGCGAAGGTTGGCGGATTGATGGCAGCATGACCGGGCACTGTGAAGCCAAGAGACTCGCTGCACTGGAAGCTATCTTCAAGATAGCCAAATTTCTCATTACCGGGTTACACGGATGGAGCGCTGACACGAGTTTTGTTCCTATTATACAAAAAATGACGTAAGCTTCCGCCACATCGCGAGTACGTTGCTGTGAATGCATATATAGGACCTCTCTTCTAACAGAAGATGCACACAGCCATGCTTCCTACAGTGGTCTGATGTGAACATATGGTCCCCTTAAATTAAGGAAGAGGCGTGTTCTCGAAGACGGATGTTCAGGCACCTGCCAGTCTGGACTAAGTAAGATCCACCAATCGAAAGGGATCCGGTAAACAACGCCTTTTGCACCTTTTACGTATGCTTGACCCCGCAGCCTTCTGCTCGAGTTTCTTTCTTTTGGTTGACGTTTCTGGCAATAGCCCCACACAAAGGGGTCAATTGTTTGGGTTCCGAGAACACAACCTTGACATAGAACCTCCCAGCAACCTTCTTCAATCGGTGAGCCACACCATGATTGCAAGGAACAACCACCATCCTCTCATCCCGACGGGCCACTTCACTCACTTCCTCAGTGAGTCCATGCGTGCACTTGATGCCTTTCACAACTAGGTGCACTGCCGAAAAAAGCCCTTCTTAAGTCTTTAGCTAAGCCTGCCTGCTTGAGGCGAGTGACCTGACATGCAACACTAGATGCGCTCGGTGCTTGCACGCCTTTTTCAACGAGGACCTTAGTCAATTCACGGTTAATTCTATTGCTAACTCTGTTTTAGTGACAGGATGAGAAATGAAAATTGGTTTTTCACTGTTCGGACTGAACTCCCATCAAACGTGGTCCGAACCGAAAATTATAAGCAAATCTAAAACCTTCAGTGCGTTATCAGTAATGACTTCGGTGGTGAAACTCTATCCGTCCCGCACTGCTTAAACTGCTTCAAAATGTCAATCGTGTCCCGCATCATGTCCGCGCCGTGGCAGAAGACAATGTAGTCATCAACATATCCGAATCCTTTTAGAGGCCTTCCGTGCCGGTTGGAAGTGGTAGCTCGACTTAAGTACGCCATTTATGCCGACGATGTCACCGTGTAGAAGCACCAGGGTCCGTCGGTGCACAAAAGGCCACGCTCTGTTTGGAGATACTCAGTATTGTACCAGAAAGACCTAAATTTGGGGTACTTAATGGGGCAGGCGTTTAACGGCTACAGAGGCGGAGTAGGAGGAACACCTACTGTGGTGTGCAAGCCAAGGGGCTTTAAGAAAACCGTCCATCAGAATTTTGGGCATGAATCTTGACTAGAATTCTGCAGCCTCCAGCTGGTTACAAAGGAAATTATTGACGTACAGACAATTGTCCATGCTCTGCGATGCATTTCAAACAATATGATGGGGGTCCATAAAATGAAGATGCGGCATTTGGTGCAGCCATTTCTCTTATATAGTTTTGCATGCGGACTTCCTTACCACCGGTCAGTCGCAATAACAAGGTTGCACTCAAAAGGCTGCTCAACTAAGCACGACGCATTGTCACGGGACGTCCCCGCTTCCCCAATCTCGAAGCGCTGACCAGCTGCAGCCTTATAAAGACTTGTACACGATCACAGACACTAATCGGCACACGCAAGAAGACCGGCTTCGTGCAACAGAGGCTGCCCGTCACAAAGTTTACCGTATAGACTATATCGCGCACCTCCAGGGAGGTACATCACCATTACGGATAGCAAGCCACTACCCGTCCACATGGGGCCACATTACGGCGGTTGAAAAGCGGCCCACGCGAAACGCCACGCCCGCTGCACAGAGGCGGAAAAATTAGCAGTGGCTTAGTGCGGTCATGCCAGGATAGCTAAGTTTAGGCTCATTATTCTTAGGTTTCCTGCTGGTCTAGGATTAGCTGATCATCATTCTTACTGCTGCTAAAACGATTTCGAGTCCAATCCAATCCAATCCAATCCAGTCCGGTCCGGTCACTGGTCTTCGTGCATGCGCACCACGGATCTCTAGGAGCAACGTGAAATGGCTATCAAGCGGCTCCGGGGTTGCTTCAGAGAGGCTGCTGCGCAATGGCGGCGCCCAGCTGGGCCCGCGCCGGCGCCAGTGTGTCTGCTCCGGCTATGACGTCAGTCCTATAGCATTTGCAGGCCAGCGAATGTGCTTACCCAATTCTCTACACACCCATACTCCAATTGGATTGGGTTCCCGATCGAATTCAAAATAACTCAATTAAATCCAATTCAATCCAATCGGATGCTTCTTACGCTTGCGCACCAGGGCCCTTCAAGGTAAACGCAAAACTGCTCAACCTCGGCCAGTGCAGCTTACGCTACCAAAGCACGAGCACGTTATCTACACGAACGTTGCTTTGCCCCCTACAGTCGTATCACACATTGGGTACCCTGCGACCTGGTTCGACAAAACTACTGGGCTTGGGGGTCGCCGTGACCACGTCGGTGTCACTCCGTCCCATAGCACACAACCTCAACTGCAAGGCTCTGTGACTGTGTCGACGCAGCTGTTTAGGAACACCTAACGAGCTCCCCTGTACATCACCATGTGTTCACATACTCACAAGCAGCGTATAGAGCCGGCGCCAATCTGGCGCCGATCTGCAATCCACCACATCGAATAGAATGCACATTGAATAGAATGATGGAGTCCTCCAATTAATGCGCGCATGGTAAAATAAGGGGAGGGCCTGATGTCTTGATTATTTTCGCCATGTAGACAGGGACCGCCATATGGAATCTTGACCTTACGCAGACGAGAACACCGATCAGCATGAATCAAAGAAATACCAGCGCCTTATCCACTGACGATTCCACTTCAATTTCTTCACGGAGAACAGATAACAGGTTGCAAGGAAGTTAGGGAAGAGTTTCAATCGGTGCAAAACATGCAGTTTTCCGTCCAAAAACTCCATCGTCTACTTTTCTTGCTGTTGGTTGGCGACATTAAAGTTGAAGACACGATGGAGCGGCGACAAAGCGCGTCGGAAGGGTAAAGGCGAAAGACATCGCGTCGTTCAGGCATGGCGAGGGAAGTTTCTGGCGTCATGAGCAGACAAAGTTTGGCGCGGAGATGGCGAGTACAGGCGCTGGCGAGGGGCGTATCGAAAGTAGGCATCGCGTTCATACAGTGCGTACTCTCGGCATTAGTCCGGCTGGCGTCGCAGACAAAACCACGAAATGTGCCCTCTGATCCCCCAGTGGTAACACACTGGCCGGTGAGTTGTTCGACGCCATTCTCGCCATGCTTGGAATAAAAGCGGTGAAGGCGAAGGCCCAGAAATAGCCGTCACGTGACCATAGCAGTAAAACGGGCGATCTGCTCCATGGACAGGGAGGGCCTCGTAATAGCTTCATAGTGCGACTGGACGTTCCGAGGAGCAGTACCCCTATGCTGCGGGACGTCGATCATGTGCGCCAGCTCCTCTTTGATCAAGTCACGCAGACCATGGGCTTGTACGTGAGTGTTCTGGGAGCAGCTAATGTGTGTCACCCTGCGGTAGCTCCTGTCGTATGATTTTTCGGATCAGAGTACAGAGCTCAGAATCCGAAAGGGAGCAGGAATCCGAAAAGGAGCAGGAACAGTCATGTTGTGAACGAATGGACTGCAGGTGATCCAAACGCCTACCGATCGTGCGTACATCCGCAGTGGTGGTAGGGTTCTGAACCGCAAGAACATAAAGGCGAAAGAGGCTATCCCTTTCATGATGTGCTGCACTTTGTCGGTTTCCGAGATGTCCTTGTCAGCTCGACGGCACAGTGCGATGACATCTTCGACGTACGAAGAGTACATTTCGTCCGCGTGCTGTACACGGACCGCCAGTTTCCTTTTGGCTCCATCTGACCGGTTTGAGGATGTCTCAAAAAAGCGACGCAGCGATTTCGACAAAGCTGGTCCAATCAGGGAGGTCTTTCTCATTGTTGAGAATCCGGGTCTTCGCCTCTTCGACAGAGAAAATGAGATGTTCTGTAGTTTGAAGTTATTAGATGCGACACTCAGAGCATCTCTTGTCGGCGACCCTGTTCTTCCTGCCTGCGTCCGTTGTTGTCCGCGTGCGTCCGCTGTTGTCCGCAGCCACTCTCCCACTCTCCTCCCTGATAGCGAACACTCTCTCTCAGGGGCATTGGATTGGATTCGATTGGATTGGCGTGGCTTGGCTTGGATTGGATTGGATTTGGATTGGATTAGATTAATGTGGATTGTGTTGGATTGTGTTGCGTCATAGCCGCGGCCGACGCACTGGCGCCGGCGCGTGCCCAGGTGAGAGCGTGTGCGGCGCAGCGTGCTCTCACTCCGCCGGTGTGCGGTGCTGCGCTAGGTGCTGCGCATGTGCAGTACTCTCTCTCTCCCCGGTCTACTTTCCTTCGGGCGCGCTGCGCATATAACCTGTGTGCCGCTCTCCGGCGGCCTTTCGGTCGACGGTTGCTCTCCGCGTACGCTTGAACCCCCATCAGCGTCGCATTACACCAGGGTTCCAGCGAGGGAAGGTAGGCGTAATTTTGTCCCATCTGTTGAATGTGCTCACCCGGTTGAACTGACCAAGCCACTCTTCAACATCGTCACCGCAAAGACAAACCAAAAACCGATAATCGCACTGGCGTTCGGTGAGGGTGAAGGCAGGCTGGACCTGAAGGCAGGCTGGACCATCGTTGCTGCCCGACTGAAGTCACCTCCGATCTAAACGGAGCTCCAGTGATGGGATCGGGAGAGGTGCACAGCTGAATGAAAAGCATGCTACACCACTTGAGAGAGACAGGGTTATTCCTGGAGATCGCGTTTATCACATTGCTGACTCTGAAAGTTCAGAGAAGACTGGGCGCGAGATGTTGGTTATCCAGAGATGATAATGACAGTGCGAGGAGGGCTATTAGTGATCGAGGAGCGTATCCCTTGATGGCCACGATGGATGATGATGGTGCCGGGTTCACGGGGAATATTATGAATGCCCATTCCTGATGCTTACAATCATGGGCTAACGTACGGGATAGCGCAGGACCCCTGCTAGCTTCGCTAGAGAACGCTACGCGCCGTAAACTAGCCCTGCGGAATCCGAAGAGTCACGCACGGGTTCAGGTACTCACATGCCGTAGACAGGCTCCGGCAATCCAAAGTCAGGCTTTATTGCCTGGCAGATACAGGGCATATACCAGAAAACACGACTATCGCTTGCGGGGAGACAGTGGCTCATGTCGCTCGCTCAAGCCGCGGGACTCAGACTCGATATCCGTCATCACGGCCGCAGGTGCAGGGGAGGCATCCCATGCGATCGATCAAGGCAGAATCTCTTAGCAGAGTTCGTGGAGCCAACTGGGTTCACCGTCATCGGGGCATTCAGAGTAGGCACTGCCGAGCCAACCTTATCCAACCAAATCGCCCATTTCACTCCCGGCGGAATCCACGCGCGTCCCGCAGGTCAGCTCAGGGGGGGGGAGAGAGCAGGTCTTCCCCTTGCGGGGAGAGCGTGGCGCGAAGGAAGGCGACAAACTGGTCCTCCCACCCCTGCACCCTCGCGCACGCGTTCGCGGCGAGCCGGTTCGCGCGTCGCGTGGGGTCACGAAGAGGTCACGACTTATGCGACGCGCCGGCTTCCCAAAATGGCGGCTCCCAACTCGCGAAAACGTGCAGGCAAAGCGTAGGGAAACAAGGGTCCCCACAATCCCCCCCTCCTCAAGACCGAGCCTGCACCGCTTCGAAAACCGCTGCCGAGCAACAACACATCCCCAAAGTTAACAGCACTCGCCCCCGGTCAACAAAGGTCCTCGAAGTCCATAACAGTTCTCCCATCTCGAAGCACCACCACACTACACGCACAGTCCACGACACACCTTCAGTCCAGCGCGTCTTTGTAGTGACTGGAGCCCTGGAACAGCAGGCCAAAGCAGCAGATGTAAACAGCAGGCCAGGACCGCAGGCGGGCTGACGTCTCCTCTGACAGGAGGGTCCTCTTAAGCCAGTCGTTCGTCCGGCAAGGCGAGCAACGTCCGCCGCAGGGACGGCCACCATTTTCGTGAGGGCACAAGAAGAGCCAGTCGACACGGGGTCGTGGCTCCGACAGTGTGCAGGCCGGGCCAGCAAGGGACCAGCCCAGAAGAGCAGATTTTGGAGTGCTCGGGTGCTGCCAGTTGTGAAGCACTCGTGGAAGGTTCCTCGGAGAGGCGCCAGGAGTGCCTGTTCAGATGGCCGCATCTCAATCGCCGCTGAACCGCGTCAAGCGGGCTGCGGCATACGGACGAGGCCTGGGCTTCCAGCGGTGGTACGCACCAGCTGCTGCTGGAACCGGTCGCGGGTGGTGCGGCTCAGGGCGACATGACGAGACCGGGGACAAACGCCAGGGAGGATGGGCTGCAGAAACAACTCGGGAGTAAAAGCAAAACAACGCCCAACTTCCATGCTGCTGCTGTCCGAGTGAGAAAGCGAAACAGGGTGCTCGGGCCAGGCTAGCGCCAAAACAAGAAACCCTAACACTGGTTCAGCGGTTGGATAACTCGGAATTTCGTGCGCTCAGGGCCGAGGGCCGCCACCGGTATCCCTCACACTAAATTCCAGGTTATCAAGCCAAATCACGGAGTGCCAGAACCTAAAATGTGAGCCTTAGGATTACACACGTGACCGGCCGCTCGCGAGTTGTGGAAACAGCTCAAAAACCGCTCTTCGCAGACTTCACGGGATAACCACCTTGAAGGGGTCAGAGGCCACCTCCGATGGGATGTATATCAGCAGGAGTTCCTTGTAGATACAGCAGAAACGCATCCTAGAAAAAAGGAACTACCAAAAAAATGAACAAAGCGAAACAATCAATCAAACGAGCAAATAAACGCGCCTGAATAATACGAACTGCTTTGCGCTCGGCGCCGACAGCAATAACAGGTGTTAGCGGACGCCTCGGCGGCCGCGCCGCCTCATTCCTCAGACTTGGGGCTGTTCCTGTCCTGTAAATGATTCGGGTTCACAAATACCGTACTTACCCGATTCTAACACGCACTTCTTTTCCTGAAAAATAGGACAAAAAATCTCATGCGCAATAGAATCGGATACGAAACCGAAACTGCCAAAACAGGAAATTTCGTCCCACCCATCGCCATCGCCATCTCGAGAAGGCACCAAACCTTTTAGCAACGATTTTTCGGACGCATAAAGCATAGCAAAGGTGCCTAGGCTTTTCTATCGGCGTTCACACAAATTGTCAAATCGTTCCACTTGCGAGATTGATAACAGCAATGGTAGCAGCGGCTCCTACTCGTTCAAAACGAGCGGTCGGCTGAAGCGTGCGCCTCTGGAGAAGCTCGCAGGACTGGCGTGCGAGGCGTGGGCCACGACCCATAGGCCATGGTTGAACGTTCCTTCAGAAGTGTGCCATCGCGAACGCGCTTGACGGCACCAACGACGAGATGTTGTGGCCAGCGGAGAGCGACGAGGAGTGTGGTGAGTGAGATTACTTCGAGAAATAAATCGCCCGTTTCTCTCGCATTCGTTTTTCTTGCTCACAAAGTTCCGTGCGCGTTACAAGCGGAGGGGCAAGTTTTTCGGTTTTTTTGCCAGAAAAATCGGGTGCGAGTTATATTTGGGGAGCGTTAGAATCGGGTAATTACGGTATTTACAACTTGGCGCCGACATTATTACCAGCTGTTACTGGACACCCTGTGGCCCCGCCACCTTGCTCCATCTCAGAGCACGGCTCTACCCTGAGCCCAACAAAAACATCAACAAAAAACAATATATATATATATATTATGTACAGGCCTAGTTGTGATGACATTGCTTTGCGTATCTTTAAGTGGATACATCTGATTTTTCCCCCTGCCAAGGCATCTCGTCACTGCTTTCAGGCTACCTCCATTCTTTACAGCGTATTCGATGCTCCCCATATTATACTTCCGTATGTCAGCTGTCTTGCGCTTATTGACTGATTTCGAAAGCTCCGCTGCTTCTATTCTGTCAGCTGCGGTAGAGATTGTCATGGTTTGCCATTTCCTAATTAGATCTTTCGTCTCCTGTGAAAGCTTAACAGTATCCTGTCTAGCCATAGTGCCCCCGAGTTCTACTGCACACTCCGTGATAATGAGTGTAAGGTTGCTGCTGGTTTCCTGTGTCGTAAGCTCGGCTTCATCGTTAGGAGCTGAATATCGGTTCTGCAGCGCGATCCTGAATTCTTCTGCTTTACGTCTTACTGTTAGTTGATTTATCCGAATCTTTCGTACTAGCTTGTAGCGGTCCCTCCTCAAATCTAGCCTAATTCTATAGGGACCTGTACAGTAGCCGGGACATCCAGGATAATGCCGAGCGAGACAGTAGTTCAGAGGAGATAGGCATCCTACCAGTAACGACCGAAGAAGTAAGGAAGGCTTTGAAAGAAATGAAAGGGGGCAAAGCACCTGGTGAGGATCAGATAACAGTAGACCTCCTGAAGAATGGCGGAGAAATTGCACCTGAAAAACTGGCAAACCTGTATACGCAATGCCTAATGACGGCAAGTGCACCGTAATCTTGGAAGAACGCGAACATTATCCTAATCCATAAGAAAGGCGACATGAAGCACTTGAAAATTACAGGCCTATCAGCTTACTGTCAGTCGTCTACAAGGTACTTACCAAGGTAATCGCTAACAGAATTTCTGCAACCTTAGATTTCAGTCAACCTAAAGAAAAAGCAGGGTTCCGTAAAGGTTATTCAACAATGGACCATATTCACACGATCAATCAGGTGATAGAGAAGTGCGCTGAGTATACTGAACACCTATATATAGCCCTCATAGAATATGAGAAAGCATTTGACTCGGTCGAAACCCTAGCAGTTATCAAGGCATTACGGAACCAGGAGACAGATGAGCATTATGTAAGAATACTAGAGGATATCTACAAAGCGTCCAAAACTACCATCATCCTCCATAAGGTGTGCAGTAAAATACCTGTAAGGAAGGGTGTCAGACAAGGAGACACAATCTCTCCAATGTTACTCACAGCATGTTTACAAGAAGTATTCAGAACGTTGGATTTGGAACAAGTGGGAGTAAGGGTTAATGGAGAATACCTCCGTAACCTCAGATTTGCTGATGAGGTTGCCTTGCTAAGTAACTCGGGGGACGAATTGCAAAGCATGCTTTCCACACTGGACGAACAGAGTAGAACCGTGGGACTGAAAATATTATGCCGAAAACCAAAGTAATGATCAATAAGCTCGGGACAGCACAGCAGTTTGGGATAGGGGGCGAGGTAGTGGAAGTGGTAAGCGAATATATCTACGTAGGCCAAGTGGTGACCCGGGATCCCAAACACGAGGCAGAGATAATTGGAAGGGTAAGAACGGGTTGGAGTGTATACGGCAGGCATTCTCAGATAATGAATGGCAGCCTACCATTGTCCATGAAGGACAAAGTGTATCACAGCTGCACCTTACCCGTACTAACCTAAGGGGCAGAATCTTGGAGGCTCACTAAGAGGGTTCGACTTAAATTGAGGACGATACAGATGGCAATGGAGCGGAAAATGATAGGTGTAACATTAAGGGACAAGAAGAGAGCGGAGTGGGTTAGGGAACAAACCCGTGTTAAGGACATATTAGTAGAGATTAAGAAAAGGAAATGGACGTGGGCAGGGCATGTAATGCGAAGGCAAGATAACCGCTGGTCATTAAGGGTAACAGAGTGGATCCCTAGAGAAGGCAAGCGTTGCAGGGGGCGGCAGGAAGTTAGATGGGCAGATGAGATCAAGAAATTTGCGGGGATAACTTGGTCACAGTTGGCACAGGACCGACGTAATTGGAGAATAGTGGGAGATGCCTTTGTCCTGCAGTTGGCGTAGATAGGCTGATGATGATGATGATGTACAGGCTATTTAGTAAACGGATAGTTATGCTCACCCTCAAAGAACTCATCGCTGCAGAACGCCGTACCGGAATTGTAGGCAGGGGCTACTGGCGGCATGAGCGGTAAGGTGGGGTTGCCCGGGATTCGGCGCGGGGTGGCGGCCGTCCCTTAGGGGCTCCCTTCGTTGCGCTGCGCGATGGGTGGGAGCGTGGGGCGCCGCGGGATGCGGCTAGCGCCCGCGCGAACTCTTGGAAGCGCAAGGCGCGCTCGTCGAGCTACTGTCGCGGTGACGGCTGCGCAGGTGGGAGACATGGCTTCCCTGCCCGCTTGGGCCGCCTCCAGAGTGCCAAGCGTCTTCGGCAGCGTTGCGTGTTTGCCGGGGGTGACGGTTTGCCGCGCGGGCGGTATTCGGAGCAGAGCGCGCTTCCGATACCTCGGCCAGCTTTGTAAATGTAGTAGGGCTGTATGAAAGCCTTCCCTATTCCCTGCGTTAGCAATGTCAATCACAATGCCCGTACGAGCCAGAAAATCACGGCCAGGCCAGGAAGATGTACGATTATGTGGTGTCGCACTCGTTTCTCCCATCGGACCATCAGCCTCGCGGAACCGCCAGAGTTGGCGTTCCCGCTTGCAAGGTTGAAAATGAAGTCGCAAGCTCGCTATCCAATAGCTCTCCGATGCAAATGAGCGAGGACATCATCTTCCAACAGTGTAGCAGACGCTCCGCTGTCCAACGACGCCGCAAACGTTCGACCAGCGATCGTAAAGGCAATTAAAGGCGCAAGTGCGTTGGGGCGTTCCACCATGCATGCCATCGGGATAGGGGCTAAGGCTCACTACCTAATGTAGCCATAGATGTCGGTGACGAAGTGCTCACCGACGGCGGTTGGCGTTTCCCGAAATGCGCTGCCTTTCCGGCGCCGGGCAGGGACCGGTGCAGTCGCGGGAATAGGGTCCCGTAGCGCGGCACTTGTAGCAGACGATGCCGCAATGCGACCACGCAATTTGAAGCCGTTGTTCGCGTAACGCTGCTGGGTTCCCTTGGCTTGCCACACGGGCGTAGCAGTTTGGTTCTGATTGCGCTACTGCTCCCTGATCGTCGCGCTGCGCGTTCGGTCCCCTCGAGCCTTCCACACGGGCGTAGCTGTTAGGTTCCTCATGCGCGGTTTGTCCCCGGCCATAGCCGTGTCGCGGCATGCCTTGCTGGGCGTCAGGACGCGCCTGCATGGCTTACGAGTACGGGTCGAGCGCGCGCTCCGACACATCGCGCGGCACTATTTCCGTGCTCTCCGCGTACGCTGCTGTTGCCGCGGCGCGCAGCATGAGATGTAGGGACGCACCCTGCCATGCGCACCTTAGCTCCAGCGTGGCGGGGGCTGGGGTAGGAGGGCAATAGCTGCGAGCAGCAAGAATATCGGCTTCGATGCGTTTTGCTTCGCTGGCCAGTTCATTGAGGTTGGCAAACTGACTGCCTCGAAGGTACGCTGCAAAAGTTTGGTGGGCTTGTCTCGTCCCCCTCTCAACCTTTTCCGCCTAAGACGCCATGGCTTTGCAAGTAAAACGACTCCGTCATTGTTCTGACGTATTCGACCACTTATCTACGTGTTGAGTTCGCATCTCTAGCTCATTCAACATGCCGCGTTCGTAATCTGGGAGCAGGAATTCGCTACGAAAGAGCGCTTTAAATTCTCCCATCGTACGAGCGTCGCGCCCCACCAGCCGGTACCACCGTGCAGCCTGGGCTGTCAGCGATATAGGCAGAACACGTACTATAATTACGCTGTCGTCCATATCCGACGCCTCCTGAAAGCGGTGCAGCGCCTCTAGGTACTCCGCTGCATCATGCGGTCAGAGTAACCGCCGTACTAGGGTATTCTGAGGCTACCGAGCGAGCTGTTAGGCCTGACGCTTGGTTGTGCGCGCAACGCGTTGATCAGGGCTTGTACGAGATCGATTGCTGCCGAAGGCAAGGGTGGTTCGTCACGAGACAACGCTGGCGTAAGGCAGGTGACGTGCGCCCCAGCCGTAACCGCTTGCGAGGTCTGCGGGGGAGGGGGGGTACGTTCGTGGGGCAAACGCGCCGCCGAACTAGGCAACCGCACCGCTAAGCCGTGAGGCTCGTACACGGCAGGGTCGGGTGCACTAGAGCTGCGGCGCAGCTCTTCCTTTGCAAACATCACCGCAGGGTTGCTACGAACAAGGCCCGGAGGGCATGATCTCGTTGCAGCCCGCGGTAACGGCAGGTGGTCGCAAGAAGCGTGTCGCCCGCCGACACCGTGCGGCACGCCGGCAGAAGTGGGATACTCTCTTGCGTGGCGCTTTGGTTGCGTGCTTGGATAGCGCTGCCTGGGCTCAGATGGGCCTGGGCGTAGTGGTGGCGGCCGACAGGCACGGGACTAGGTAATCATCTGTCGGGCTGGCAGAGTGCCTTTCGCCGGCAGAAGTGGCATAGCTCCCGTAACTCTCCTGCGCGGCGCGTCGGTGATCGAGGAGATCGGCGCAGCATCGACAAAGCTCTGGCGTAAGCGCGGTGGCGGGCAGCAGCGGGTCGACAGTGGCGTCCCGCAAACCATTAGCACGAGCAATCTCGTCCGACAACCAGCCCTCAACTTCGGAATCAAGCAAAGAGAAGCGGGGGTCCCGCCATGTCATAGCAAAAAACTTTGGTTGGGCGCTAATGTGGGTTAGCGTACTTGATAGCAGAGGCCCCGGCTAGCTAGAGAACGCTACGTGCCGTACACTAGCCCTGCGGAATCCGAAGGCTCCCGCACGGGTTCGGGTACTCATAGACGGTAGACAGGCTCCGGCAATCCAAAGTGGGGCTTTATTGCCTGGCAGATACACGGCATATACCAGACAACACGACTATCGCTTGCGTGGATACAGTGACTCCTGTCGCTCGCTGAAGGCGCGGGACTAAGACCTGGATACCCGCCATCACGTCCGCGGGAGCAGGGGAGGCATCCCGTGCGACCGATCAGGGCAGAATCTCTCAGCAGAGTTCGTGGAGCCAACTGGGGTCATCGTCATCGGGCATTCGGAGTAGGCATTGCCGAGCCAACCGATTCCGACCAAATCGCCCAGTCCCCCCCCCCCCCCCCCGGAGGAATCCGCGCGCGTCCCGCAGGTCAGCTCAGCGGGGGGGGGGGGGGGGGAGAGCAGGTCTTCCCCTGGTCGGGGAGAGGGTGGCGCGAAGAAGGTAGGCGACAAACTGGTCCTCCCTCTCCCGCCCCCTCGCGCACACGTTCGGGCCGAGCCGGTTCAGCGCGTCGCGTGGGGTCACGAAGAGGTCGCGACTTGACTGACGCGCTGGCTGCCCAAAATGGCGGCTCCAAACTTGCGAAAACGTGCAGACGAGGCGTGGGGAAACAAGGGTCCCCAAACAGTACACGCGGTTGGCGATTAGGTGGGTTGCAACTTTTGAGAGCAAGAAAACAGCACCGCTTCCCTATCCAGGGAAACACAAAACCCACAAAACGCACAGTATTTTACGTGCTACGTTAGACAAGCAGACTTAGGCACCCGCTTTAATAGCTTTCCGACGTCCCTCGCCATCGGCCTCGTTGTAAAGAAGACAACGATAACCACACATCAGACAGCACGAGGTCAAAACTGGGGCGAAGAAACCTTGACAAAACAGAGAGGAGGAAGGCGATTTGCCGAAAGTTCCGCGCGAGACGAGCCCTGTGGCGACAACCCTTTGCAAGATAATGCGAGACTAGCCCGAGTCTTGGTGCGTTCGCCAATGACGCCACCAGTTTCGCTGACGAAGAATTTAGTCGCGCCTGCAGCAACAGCCAATCGAGCAGCTGAAGCTATAGTTCCTCTTTACAGATCCCCTAGGAGCAGAGTTTCTTTAGCTATAAAGTCGTGCGAGAAAGCCACCCACTAACGCGTGTAGAAGCCTCCGCCGTGCCGCAGCGCCGTGCCGCAGTCAGCGTAGTGGGTGGGAAGAGTCGGCCCATACGGGACTGCGCGACTGCGGGTATAGCCGGCTGCTTATCAGATGAGCGGCCGACACTGCTGCCACCCCCGCAACAGTCGCCGCTCACTGGAGTATAACTAAATGGTAAGGGTGTCTTGTGCGCAGCACAGGGAGCGCGCTTCGCTGTATTAAAGTAGAACGCATGGCATGTGACATTCACACGGGCAACTCTTACGCCGGGCGATATAGAGGAACTATAGCGCGAGTATAAGCTCAGCGTCGTCGACGCAAAAATCCAGAATTGCACTATGGCGTAGCTGCAGGTATGCGCCCTCGACGATAAGATTGCAATTCATGCTGCGCCCAAAATTTCATTATGTAGTATTAGAATCTTCGGCCAATTTTAGAAATTCTTAGATGCGTATGTGTGTTACAACGCGTGAGGTATAAAACGTGGCGAAGGTGCACTAAGTCGCACTATGTTTGAACCATAATGATGCTGACGATTGGTTTATATGTATCACTGAGGGGCACACCACCACGCATTGATTTAGGTTAGAAATTGTTTATTTACATGTTCCATTGTCCCTTTTCAATGCGTTCGTAAGAGTCACTGTTATATTCAACTGTATCATCGTCTTTATCATGCATGACTGGCGGGGTCTATACGATTTGGTCTGCCGGCTTTCACAGTTCTGCCAAAGTGGTACGCGCCCGCGGGCGCTACAACGAGCGGAAACCGGCTTTGCGAACTGGGCGTCCGTAGTGCGAGCTGGTCCCTCGTCTTCCCATTCTACAAATGTTCATCATTCATACTATTTTTTGACAAATGTGTCATAGCGTCCAATACAATCGTGTTTGGCATAGCACGCTATTATTACAAATGGTTTAGCTCCCTAAACACACCCTAAAAGTCACGAGGTGCTAAAAAACAGTTTGACAGGAGCAAACCGAATTAGTGTAGAAATTTCACTCTCCTCATGCGTCTCTTTGGAAGAGGAGAAAACATTCTGCAGATGCGGCCTCCTGTATCGTTAGTGTGATTGCCTACTGGCACAGAGGCACTTGAGTTTTTTGACGCAACATCGCAAGAGGCTGTGTCACTCGCTGAAACTGCAAGATATAAAGCACTCTACTTTTTTTTTGAGGTAGAAGTGCCCGCTGTGTACACTTTTCACTCAGCTACACCAATTATTGATGGATGATTTATGCGGTTTTCAATGAGTGTACCCTCGCATGCCGGCGTTGATATATTAAAGCAATACCGCCCGCTCATGCCCGTTGCGTCCCGCACAGTCTAAGTCCATAAAATACACTGTCCACCTACTAGTGACGCTTTTCGCGCCATCGTGCATTATGAATGACATGATGCTTGTGCGGTGATTTCATGCAGTTTTTAGATTCTTTGAGTGGCCAGTTCACCGTTAGTGTGGCTGTGAAAATCACTGGATTGAGATTTGACGGAATGCTTTTAATGGTATTGCATGAAAATATTATTGACGTGATTACTTGCGCATTCAGAATCGTTCGTTGTAACCAAGCATAAAACACGACTAAGCAGATTGTGGGCCCCATCACCGATGAGACAGAAGCTGTCGGAAACGCGCAGCCTGCGGGGCGTCTTTCATGACCACCATGTAGTACATATTGCTAACATGTTGGTCGCGTATATTTTTAAATACATAACTCCACCATCACCCATGAATTTGACCATCTCTCCGGCAACCACGTAAAACTACGATATCCTGGATTGCCAATTCTGTCAACACTGTAATCCACCTGGTTGGTGAAGATGCTGACAGCCTTTACTACACACTACACGACAAAGGTTTTATGAATGTTACGGTTACCGTCTGGCTAATACACCGATATATACATTTCCACAGTCGCCAAAAAGATTTTACTCGTCATTTTCAGAGAAAATGATGAATGATGTAACGCACTTCCACTCTACAAATAAAAGTAATCATTACGAACCACCCCAAACCACAACGCAATTCAGTTCTAAATACACCTTCCACTTCACCAAAAACTGCTAACTGAGATGGTAGGAAACCATATTATCCCACTAGTGAAGAAACCCCTCGAAGCTAACTTTCTTTTCTCTTTGATATCACAGCAATTCTGAAAATTGTTTTGTTGGGAAAACATATTTTGTTTTTTTTCGATTACGCTGCGCCAATACTTTTTAAACTAGTTGCATTCTGGTGCGCAGCACTCCAACGCCCGCTCCACAGGTTTTACGGCGGCGTCGTGCCGGGTTGTAATCCACCGACCGAAGAGAACACCGCCGGTATAGGACACAAAGCGATCCGGAAAACGGAAAAGGGAAGTATGGTGAAAGTGTTCGCGGGAGTGCGGTACGCCGAGAGGGCGCAAGATATGACGCCCTAACAGATAACCGACAGAGCAAAGCTACGGAACATAAAGAGTGAAACAACGCGGGAGAAGAAAGAAGCGAAAGACGCGAGACATGGGGCTCTGCGATAACGCGCTATGGAACAATGTCAGAGTATATCGCCCGTCTTTTTGGGTTCGGGGATGCGGCGATCACTTCGCATAACACAGCAGCTACGCGCCGTCACCAAGAGGAGTGCAGAACGCCGTGAGCGAAAATCGTGAGCGCAAATTTCGCATAAGGGTGTATGGCGGCCATCGGCCAAATGTTTTATTGAAAATATTCACAAATTTTTTGATATGGCGCACAAAATTTCCTCTTTAGTAACACACGCAAAATACTTACTCTTAACTTGCTGACGACGATCAATTGAATCTGTTTCAAGAAATCACAACGTCCTACTGCTTAGCCCAGTGCACACTGGTTTGCCCATACTTCTTCCTGGAGTGTCCAAGAGTTTTTTTTATGACTTTTGGTGCTTCTTGCTTGATTTAACTCTTTCTCGACCACGACAAAGCCGATCATTTGCGAGTGAACGATGACTTACAAACTTCTCGCAAAAAGCAAAAGTGCTCCATTCGACAATTGACGCCATCTGTCGTGTTCATTGGAAACCCTTTTTTATTTTTGTCGCCATTTGTTTACATTTCGCGTGGCTAGGCGGCGTCGCGAGTAAAATTTGATGCCAAGGTAGCTGCGATTCGGGAGAAAATGGCGTCCTGTTTGAGGTCGCGCCCTTCAAAGGCGGCCAGCGGTTTCAGGTACTTCGGCCCCTGCTGGGGCTGATTTTTGTTACCCCAGGTGCAGGGATCACTCGAGAAACGATGTGGATTCTTTATATTTTAGTTCCAATTTAAACTCTCTCATTCAACAGCCTAGACTTCGGCTCGGTGCTGCCAGGGAAGGTTTTTTTTCCGACTTAGCGCTGTATTTTTAAACAAAACGCTCCTCATATCTGATGACTGCGGCATAACTTTCCATTGTAGGTTGTGGACAACGTGGTGCGCGGATATTTTGCCGAATGTAGCCACGTGTATCACTTTCAAGATAGACTTGCCCGCGTGTAAAATTTACGACCCGGAACGACGCGCCCTGCTTCTCAAAAGCGCTAATTTCTTTCTTCTCTTTTTTACCGCTACCGTGATAAAGTGGATTTCCCAACATACCAATACCAAGCCATTGTATGAACTCTACGAACAGTATTTTTATGGCACCTGGAAATATTTCTAGGGACCGTAGTATTTTTAATTTCGCATGTTCTGGTTCATATTTTCGTGTTCGCCTTTTATTTGACGCCGATAGTAGATATGGCGTACCTCGGGGCGTCCATAGCCTATCATTGGTACTCAGTTCGTAGTTTTGGTATTTTTGGTATCTAGAGTATAGGTTTATTTATTCCCTCTACAAGCGCCGTCATCTAATTACTGACACTATGGAAAATCCCAGTCGCCGCTGAACACTCCAATAACGTTTCCTTTTCTCACGTGTTCTCACTAGGCAATGAAAGCTCAGTAAATCTTCGACCGGCGCATTCCACAGTGATAACGGCTAATTCATTGGTTCCTGGCAATTTAAATTGCTTAATTGTCCCCTCATTTCCTCTTTACGAATTTTTGTGCATTTTTTTACCGCTAATTTTTTCGAACATTTTGGTCTTGTACATATTTACAGTTCCGAGATTATTCGTAGGTTCATATACGTACGACTTTACCCTTGTTTTCCTCAAACACTTCATACCCAAAGGCATAGACACTGTCAGAATCAGGTATTCTCTGACTTATCCTTGCCGGTTTGAGTGTACAATGCACAGAGTGTATGGAATTGTAACACATCAAGCCAGACGAACGATCTAAAAACGCCGTCACATTATGTTTTCCTATGGCCTCTATTCTTGTGTTCTTTTAACCCAGTGTCTAGAGTGCTCTCCGACGGAACTCTAGGTGATGGCTGCAGGCATGGCTAGAGTGCCGTTCGACGACATTCGAATATTTAAGACTAAGCTAGCACCGGCTGAAGCGTCTGTCGTTGTTGTCTAGAGAATCCGTCTTAGGTCATTGATCCCAAAGACGGTGGTTCGAGACCGCCTTTTGCCTTATTTGTTTTTTTTTTCATCCTTACCCAGAAGTATATTTTTACGGCTTAGGGTAGTCTGGGTGTTTTAAATGCTTTCCTTGCGTGCGTTAGATGGTGCTATTCTATGTTTAGGTTAGGTTTGCTTGCTTTCCGTTGTCTAGAGCGATGTAGTACGAGCCGCGGTAATTTTGTTAGAACACAGCGGTGGACATCCATATAGTGGAGTGCTTATAATACCCTCGGACGGCACTCTATACACGGCCTTCTTTTAATTTTGTTTTGTACCACAGTAAATGCATCACGTGCGGCATCCTAGCGACGTTACTGCGTGTTCCCTGACACCTTACGCGGTGCTTTTGTTTCGTCTTCAAAGAACTTTTATATGAAGTATTCGTCCAGAGGACGCGACAAACTGACTTTGATGTCTAGTTGGTCCAGGTCCCGCTCTTGCTATCTGTATCATCGACACGCAACGCGATGACTTCTTTACTCTCAAGCCGCGCTCTTATTTACTCAACCGATGGCGACTTCGCGACAAAAGGGCTCCTGCGATTTCGTCCTACTCGCAGTCGTGTCATTTGTCACGAGGACGTTCATTATCCCACGGGTATGTTTGCTGTCTTGTTTCTCCACTGCAGCTCTTCTTATAGCTTCTTTGTATAACTTCTTCACGAAGCCGCCCTTAATGTATTTTTTCCATTTTTGTTGGTGGCATTGGCAAAAATTTGTGCATATTTACTTTCTTTCTTTCAGACATGAGACAATGTCTATCGGGCGTGTTCCTGTGGCGGCGGTTTTGATTAGTTCGTGATTGCAAGTCCTCTCGGCGTCATTGCATTAACGACAATGCGGGCGGCAGCGCACGGTTAGCCGATATTGGAATTATAAGCACAAGTGATCAGTAACGCTGAGCCCCTTCCAATATTTCACTACCAGCTGCGCGAACTCCTTCTAATGGCAACGCACTCTTAACATTGTGATTGCTATAGGCGTAACGTTGGCATATGTTTCGTCTGGCCGCATAACACTATTCGCTGGCGATTGTGTAATACATCGAAATAAAAACATTGATGGCGAACACCTTACCCCTCAAACAGACCTTAACGTAATTAGTGGCTGGTGTGACGTGTGGCAGATGTCTCTTAACGCTTGCAGGGTCCGTGCTGTTACCTTCAATCGAAAACACAACACCACCAATTATTGCTGTCATACAAAAATGATAAAATAGTTCAGTGTTCTTCTTACAAATACTTAGGCATCAATCTAACACCCAGGCTTTCACGGTCCGCACACATTATGTTGTTTGCACGAAAACTTCAAAGGCGTTAGGTTATCTCTGTCAGAATCTACGCAACTCTCCAACAAACATCCGTAAACTGGCTCATTTAACTTATGTACACCCGACGCTGGAATTGACATCTTCAGTCTGTGCCTTTCCGAGGATTTCCTAACCACAATAATAGCGTTCATACAAAACAGAGCAGCCGGGTATTTATCATGCAATTACTGCACCCTATACAGCGTAACAACAATAAAACAACAGAAATAAATTTCACCATTGAACGTTCGCAGCTCAGTTGCACGGGTATCTTTGCTACATAAATATATTCACGGCAGCAAGCTTTCTACTCTACCCCTAACAGCAAAATTCCCCATGTTCATAGGCCTGCACAATTACAATGCTTCACTCACAACTACGGCCAAACGATGGCATTCGACTTATCAGCGTTTCCTAATGGTATATTCTTGTGGAACGATTTTCATGACTAAATCGCTTATATCACCGATCCACCTTCATTTCGTTTACATTTGTGCAACCATTGTTCGTAGCACTAATATCGCTTTAGCTTCACAGATGTGGGAAGCTGAAGCTGTGCCAACTTGCTGAGTTTCACACTTCTTTTTTGTTTCTCTTTAGTTTTTGTTGTACTGAACTGGTATCGGGTTTTTTGTTGCTACGGGTCTTCGCATGCCTGTCAATATGGTTTAGGAGAATGCGTGGGCGCGTTCTACACCTAGGCTTTGAGATTTATTTTTTACTGTGTTTTACCTCTGGTGTTACTAAGTTATTGTTCCCCAAGTTTTTGCCACTCAGCCGCATGGCCGTTGCCGCTCACTTCAATTCTATGCATTGCCCTTCCAAATGTTCTTACGTTGTTTCTCTTATGCACCCTCAAGTTCTTGTTGTCAGTTTTCTGGGTAAAGGCCAACCTTCAGGTTATTAGATTTGTTGCGAGTGTGAGTTACTCACATGTTTATCACTTCTGATACGATTCTGTAATATTTTCTGTGTATTGCTTGCTGTTGTGGATGACCGCCCTGTTACATGTTGAACTTTGTACCTTTTTAGTCAATGCTCTCACTTACTTTGTAAGGTGTCATAAATAAATAAACAAGTAAATAAATAACAACGGTTGCTGCAAGTGATAGTAGGTTCAAAGCTTGGGTAGTTGGTGAAACAGACCCTGGTCGAAATTAAATGTCATCGCGCTTGTTTTTTTTAACCCCATATATATTTACCTCCAAGGTGTCAGATAAAACATTGCAGACGGGCAGAGGAGTTCCCTCTGGAAGACCACACAGGATTGTTTCTCATTGAATATTTCTGATACACAAACCCATGTTTATGGGAGACTCTTGATGGCGACTATGCACATCCTTTTTTCCTCTTTCCGCATGGAGGCGAAAAGCATAAAACGCCTTTGTAAGAGATTTTCGCGCACGTTAAAGGTCATCAGATTGTCAAAATTAACTCTGAGCTCTCCACTACGGCGGGCCTCATCGCCAGCGTTGTATTGCCGCGTTAAACCCCACAATCAATCATCAATCCGTCCCATCCTTTTGTGTGCGTGCATTCGCATCTTAAACCCTTACTGTTCCTCACAAGCTAACAAATGAGTGCTTCTAAGAGCTTTAATGACGTTAGTACAGCATATTGCTTGCACATTGTACGAAACACCGCGCTTAGCCTAGCCGAATTATGGGCGCATATTTTATTTGCAATATACAGACCATCTGCAATATACATATTCCAATAAAAGCTGTGCGCTTGTATGGGCGGCCGAGTTGCGGTTTTTTTTTACTCATACACTCACCTCAGCAAACATTTTTCAATGTATTTCAGGCAACAAGTATATTTCTCCCTCACTCCAAAGCTGGGTTCTGATCGGCGGTAATGGAGCAAAGGATCTTGGTTAAGCAAAAGTGCTACGAGAATTTGGTCGTAACAGTCCTTCATGGAGAAGTTGAGGGAAGAGAACTGCATGGTTCACTCCAAAAAATTGGTTTATGCCCTCATTTGGTTTTCTGGGGCAGTGTTTACGTTTGCACTTTACGCTAGTTGTCTTTCAATTTTGAGTATTATTTTGCGTAAATACCTAGAAATTCTTTTCAACTGACGTAAAAACACTAAATTTCTTGCATTTTCGCATCGCGAAGACTTACCACTTGTTTCTCTATTTCAGTAAATAGCGATTTTTTTAGTTGAAAGCTATTGTCTTAATGTGTGAACAGTACTTTACACATCTCATATGTTATCACCTTTTTAACAAAGTAGTCAAAATGAAAAGTGTCAGGTGGAAATGGAAGGATCTATATTTATATGGAGATAATCCGGAATCAGTTATAATTTATGTGCAGAAAAATGTCACAGCTATCATGCTTAGCGTTCATCCCTACCCGCACGAAGAGTTATATTCTAAAAATGTATTTTTCTCCTCAATGTTTTCTTTTTCACTAATTGAAAGAAAAATAAATATTTCTTTACAATATAGTGTAGGCTGCAATAGTTTCTCTTCCCGCATATCGCTGCCGCGTATAAATGTGCGCGTAGCGTGGTACTCGAAAGCAGTATTTATAAAGTTAAAATAGCTGCTTTTGGTACCAAATTCGGCCCACCTAAGTTAGAGGGCAGCTTGGGTCCCCTCAGCCGTGTGTATACCTACAGTAAGCTGAACAACGATATAAGTACCGATCGATGTATACACATTGGCACAAGAACTTCGGGTTAATTTATAGTTCAAGTAAAACTACCAACCCACATTGCACAATCGTTCGACGGTGACGATGCCAGTCAATATTGTCACGATGCCAAAGACGACGCAGTTGTATTCAAGGAAAAAAAGTTTATTGGAGCGAACTTGTGCTCCCCTGACAGTTCAAAGAATACACACTGCAGGCGGCGAAGCAGCAGTCAGCAGAGTGACGTACACAAGCGAGCGTGGGTGAACGGAATACCACAGCGTCTGCTCTGCAGGCTTTTATCTTTCGGCGCGAGTGTTTCTCGAACCATCGATTTACTTCCAGAACCTTGTACATCAAAGAAGATAATTCCAGGCCAGTGTCGTAAGGCGAAACGCTGTCCGAATGCGATAGCTTGTGCGGTATTAAGATAAAGAAAGGAACCTGCGCTTCGCTTGGGACACAGATAACACAGCCGGGCGCAGCCGGGTAGTGAAAACAAACCATAAAAAACAAACTATAAATAAACAATCCCAATGCATAGTTCGCGGCAATTCACCTCCTCTAATAGTGGATCGACCCGATGCTAAAAATGACACTCCGAACTAACAACTACAGCAAAAAAGTCCATCGTTTCGCGCAGCAAGGTTTCGAGGCGAATCACTTGAACGACTTCGGGCCGCGTGGGTCGTCGTGATGTACCGTAATCACCATCGGGGACCACCTCGTAGGTAAGTTGACCTACACGCAGTAGAATCCGGTTGGGTCCGAAATATCGTCGCAGAAGCTTCTCACTCAGTCCGCGTCGCCGGATGGGAGTTCAAACCCACACACGATGCCCAGGATAGTACTCGGCGTCTCGGCGTCGGAGATTGTAGCGCCTGGCATCCACCAGCTGCTGGTCCGTTACAAGACCTCGAACGAGGTGGCAGGCCTCCTCCGCACGTTGAAGTATCCTTGGATGCCGGCATTGAGGTCGTCGTCTTCTACGTGCGGAAGCATGGCGTCGAGCATCGTAGTCGGCCGTCTTTCGTAGGCAAGCGCGAATGGTGCCATCTGCGTAGTTTCCTGGGTCGCTTTGTTGTACGCAAACGCGACATACGAGAGGGCTTCGTCCCAAGTCTTATGTTCCACGTCGACGTACATAGACAGCATGTCCGCGATCGTCTTCTTCAGACGTTCGGTAACTCCGTTCGTTTGGGGGTGGTACGCCATCGTTCATCTGTGATCCGTGTTACTGTAGGGTAGTATTCCTTGCATAAGCTCCGCAGTGAAGGCCGTTCCCCGGTCCGTGATTAGGACTTCAGGGGCTTCATGTCGCAGCGCAACTGGGTTACTAAAGAACTTCGCGACTTCTTAGCACCCCCTCAGAAGAGCGGCCGTCTTTGCGTGGCGCGTCATGAAGTCTCTCGCTACGACAATCCACTGGTTATCAGATAGTGACGTAGGGAACTTGCCCAGAAGGTCCATTCCAATCTGTTGGAAGGGTCTCGATGGGAAGGCGATTGGCTGCAGAGATGGGGCGGGTCTCATCGGCGGCGTTTTTCGTCACTGGAAGTCACGGCTGCTCCGGACGTAGTGGGTGAAATCATAGGTAAGGCGGGGCCAGTAGTACCTCACCTTGATTTTTTCCAATAGTGTGAGCTGTATCGAGATGTCCGGAAGACGGGTCGTCATGGCACACTTCCAAAAGTTCGTCACGAAGGTCCGCGGGGATGACAAGAAGGTAATTCGTTCTTGTTCCGTGGCTGAAATTCTTCTTGATGAGGACGTAGTTTCTCAGGCTGAATGCTGGTAAGCTGCGTTTGAAGGTCCTTGGAACGGCGACGTTGCATACCTCGAGGTAGTGGAGTATGACGCGTAAGTCAGGGTCGGCACGCTGCTGGGCGGCTAGGCCGCTCTTTGTCACGATTCCGAAGAACGCGCTGTCTTCATCAGAGTCTTGTGGTGGTGAGTCGACGGGGGCTCGGGACCGGTAGTCGGCGTCGGAGTGCTTCCTGCCGGATTTATAGACGACTGTAACGTAGAACTCCTGCAGGCACAAGCTCCACCACACAAGAAGGCCAGAGGGGTCCTTGAAATTGGCGAGCCAACACAGTGCGTGGTGGTTTGTCACAACCCTAAATGGTCTTCCATACAAGTATGGGCGAAAATTTGAAATCACCCATATAATAGCCGGGCACTCTTTCTCAGAGGCGTTTTTCTCCTCCTTCGACAGACCACGGCTGGCATAGGCGTTTACCTTTTCGCAACCACTTTGCTTTTGGATGGGGACGGCACCCAAGCCTATATCACTGCCGTCCGTGTGCATTTCCGTTTCGGCGTTTTCGTTGTAATGAGCCAGCACGGGGGCGCTTTGCAGCCGTTTTTGTAGCTCGCAAAATGCTTTTTCTTGGTCGTTTTCCCGGCTGGAAGGGGTGCTTTCTTTCGTCAAGCGCGTGAGCGGCTCTGCAATGCGTGCAAAGTTTGCGACGAAGCGCCTGTAGTATGCGCACAGTCCGAGAAATCTTCGCGCACTCTTCTTGTCTTTCGGCCTTGGGAATTTCGCAATCGCTGAAGTTTTCGCCGGGTCAGGTAGGACTGCCGCGTCATTGACGACGTAGCCCAAGACCTTGAGATCCTCGTACACGAAAAAGCACTTTTCAGGCTTCAGCGTTAACCCCGACGTACGGATAGCTTCGAGTACAAACTCCACCTTTGCGAGGTGTTCGTCGAAAGTCCCGGCGAATACGACAACGTCGTCGAGGTATACCAGGCAGGTGTGCCACTTCGAGGCAGCTAGCACAGTGTCAATGACTCTTTGAAACGTTGCTTGCGCCGTGCAGAGCCCAAACGGCATTCCCTTGAACTCCTATAGGCCGTCCGGGGTTCTAATGCAGTCTTCTCTCAGTCTCTCTCGTTCACTTCAATTTGCCCGGAGCCGGTCTTCAGATCCATCGATGAGAAGTACTTCGCATGGCAGAGGTGGTCGAGGGAATCGTCGATTCGGCGCAGGAGGATACGTCCTTTTTGGTGATTTAGTTCAGTCGCCGGTAGTCAACTCAGAACCTTAATGGGCCGTCTTTTTTCTTTACGAGTATGATTAGCGCAGCCCAGGGGCTTTTCTATGCCTGTATAATGTCATCGCTGAACATTTCGCTGAGGCAAGCCGGGCGCCTAGAGGGCTACGCACCTAAAACGTCAGCACAGAATCTCATTGGTGACCAAATTTTTGCAAATGATCATTTCTTTATTTTTATAAAGCAAAATGATGAAACCGCTGGCATAGGCAAACTGAGCAGAATAGCCTGTCTGGGTATTTTAGTGACAACCGTCTATCGTTATTACAGGAGGGCGTTTTTTTTCTCAGCTTGTCTGCGGGTATCACGATATGCCTGTTTATGGTATTATATTATGGAGTATAGACTTGGGCGAGCAGATTAAAAAACAACAACAAAGTCCTATTGGCAGGTACTAAATTTTTAGGCTTTAAAAAAGCGCCTTTTGACCTTCGAAAGTCACAGGTTTTGCTCCCTCTGCTTCTTAGCAGAAACCTATACTACCCACTCACAAGCTTTTCAATATAACCTATTAAAATTGCTATTTTGTGTGTGTGTGTGTGTGTGTGTGTGGGATGTATTAGAGAATGTGCGGCTTAATAAACATTCATTGTGTCTGGCATATTTCACTAGAAATGAATACATCAATGCAAAAATACATGCTGATGCTGCTACTAAACCATCCTGATACTCATCTAATGATTGACAATGTCTTACTAGGATGTCTGAACGGTGACTTACCCCAAAGTAAAACCCAGATATTTTGACGTGTGCCGGACTGTTCTACTCGATTTAAAACGGCACCTTAATGTGTGCTGAATAAGATTTTGCCCCTGAGAAACATGACCCCACAGCAGTACGTGAACAGATGTTACTGTTTGTCATAACACCTTGGTGTAATGGCCTGAACTTGTTTCCTTTGTTGGCTCTGCAATCCCATTTTTCGGTAGCATTAAGTAACAGTAGGCTCAAAGATGACGAAGAACTAGTGTGCAGAAAGGTGCCCGCTGTTTTGGTGTCTTGAGTTGCAATGCTTGGTGTTGGGCGTGGTGACTGCCTTGTGGCACAAGCTGAAAACATTGGTCCTTCCACCCTCCTTTCTCGTTGTAAATGGTAGTATCTCTGTTCGGCACAAATAATGATGTTGGTTAATTTGGCATAGAAAATTAGTACTGTTGTGCACCCCAAACAGCACAGGTTCCTGCAGTGGTGATCAGTCGCGTGTCAAGACGTATTGGGCTGCACGATGCCGCTGTAGAAATCTACCTTCTCTTATTTTGAGAAAGGTAGAAGAGCATGGTTGCTTGAAAAAATAGAGCACGACTTGGACAACGACGGTAAAAAAGGACGACGGGACAAGCGCTTGTCCCGTCGTCCTTATCTAATACCTTATCTTTTTCGTTGCGGCCTTTTTTGGTTACTTTGAAAAAGTATCCGGAAAATTACCCTGCATATTAAACACACCCCACCTTTGTTTCTTGCTAACGCGAAATAAAGTGCGTTCATTACGCGAGAAAATACGTCAGGTATGACAACGACAAACAGGAAGATGACAGGACGAACTATTTTGCCGTCGTATTACTGGTTGTCCGTGTCATAGTGGCTCTCTACGTTTCACCAAATATCCGCTAACATAACTAACAGTGTGGTTTATTGAAATGCATGTAGGTTTACCTTGGGAGGACGGAACACAAGCATACTTTCGGTGCTGTTCGTCAAAACATTTGACTACGGTACTGGACAGCTTAATTTGCGAAGTCAGTTACAAACGTGGTCGACAAAAAAGCCTGAGAAGGTTTAAGTTTCATTAGAAATATTGTCAAAATTAGTCATAGGAGCCACAAGTAATGGCACATATACTGCGTAAGCTTATACTACACTAAAATGGCTTCGTGAGTAAACAAATGTTGCACACTTATAAAAAAATATGTATGTGTGTTATAACCATTTCTGAAATACCAGTTGTTAGGCATTCAAATATAAGGAAACCAGTTCGACAAATTCCTGAGGATTGGAAAAGTTTAGCAAGGTTCCGTTTCACGCCGTGTTTATTTAAATTTTTGAAAGCGTCTGTGTTTATTTGTTATCGCTGTTTCTAGAGTACAGGTACTATAAAGAAAGCTGACTCTGTTAAACTACATCCTACAAAACAAAAGTGTTAGTATAGTATATCAATGTCGAGTATGTAATAAAAATTTGAACCAATGGCACGTGTTCGAATTCTACACGTTTGACGTGGCCAAAAGAGAAATTTCCGCATTGGAATGCAGGCGTCTTTCGCAACTAAACACCCTGGGCTAAATACCCTAAATACCTGAGCACTAGATGCACTCGCGACATTCACGAGTACAATCACACTTTTAGTTGAAGCGGTTCCTTTTGCAATCAATCGTCTATCCTGGTTTAATTAAACCCGATAATTTGTGCCTCTGTTCACCAGTAGATGTTCCTGTTCGCCCTCTACCCAGAACATTTTCGTATGACGCTGCTTCGCTGTAAAGAAGTAACGCCATCGATCATTCATTCCCACATTCTTCACCCCAAACGAAACCTCAGCCATAGTTTAGACAAATTTCCAGAACATTACCGGCAGCAGACCAACCCTGACACAAACCGGGAGTACTACCGTTTTGCAAAGGAGTGTGGGTTGAATTACTTTTTACAATAGCACATGAGAAAATAATCAGGTGGGTAAAATTTGCGTAACCAGAGGCAAAACTGAGTACACAAACGAAAACATCTCAGCTGCAGCTTTTTCCAGTTCACGATAACCAAAATATAACGATACTTCCTTCCGCAACAGATTGTGCTGGAGCAGTGGGGACACCAGGCAATGGAATTTATCAAGGCTCTACTTCATGAATTATATGGAACCGGGAGCAAGAAGAACGGAAGAAAAAATCGGGGGAGTGGAGAGAGAGAGGGACGTGAGAGAGCACGAAGGGCATAAAAGTGATCGAAAGCGGCTGCAGCCGAACATGTAGGCGTCGCAGCTGCCGCCTCAAATTTCCCCTCGACGAGGAGTTGCGAATCCCTCTCAGAGGAACAGCACATGCTCGCTTGGAGGGCAACCTAAGCAACATATCTTGCTATGGTGGAGAGACTTTTGGAGAGACATTTTCGACGGTGTCTTTGAATGCGTGGACGGGTTGGCAGGGGAGGAAAGGGAGTGGGCGTGCATGCGCAGCTATAGGTTTTGTGCGCTCAGTGACGACCTGTCTGTTTTTCTTACGACAGTTTTAAATAAAGATGTCCAATGGCCGAAAGCGGCCTGTCCAGTTTCCGCAGTGATGGAGCGCATAGGGTTGGTGTGTTAGATAGAAAGGAAGATAACTACGAAGCTGAAAGCAATCAGGCAGCTCCGTCCTTGTCCGGTAGAATAAAGCATATGTCCATAGAATATTCAGTAAGCTAATTGGCAAGTAACTGTGCTCAATCACACAGTACAAAAAAACGTGTTTTTTCGCGGATTCCATGGACCGCGGCAGGTTTCGGATGTCACCCTTCTTCACCAAGGAGAGATGAACCAAATTTCTTACATAATCTTGCGATTTAAAATCGAGGCGTATAATTTTGATTTATATTTTACCCGTTACACCTTGGTGGTATGTGAAAGGTCCCGTACAAGAGGCGGCTGAATAAAGAAGTTCATTCTTCGCATTCCAAAGGTGCTTCCAGCACCTGAGCAACATGCGCGCTTTGTATAAAAACCTTGATAAACTGCTGCCGCGGAGAACAGTTTGTCCTTTATAACGAGCGGGTAATGTACTTGCCAACTCCATGTCGCATGAGCTTCGGATTTGTGGTAGTGTCTCTGAAGGAATGTGCGTGTACGGGGTTGCTATTTTTATGCGAATGACAATCATTCTTGGCAAGGGCTTTAGTTTATTCTTATCTTTCCGCTTAGTCGGCACTTATTCATGAGGCTCGGGGGAGAGTATATTGTCCCGAAGCCAGAGACGAAGCAGTTGCCCTGTAGAAAACACGTTTATTGAAGTGAAATTGGTTTATTGGAGCGAACTTGTGCTCCCCTAACAACTCAAAGAATACACAGGTGGCGAAGCAGCAGTCAACAAGGTGACGTGTGCGGGAGCGCGTCGACCATCGGAAAGCTGTGGTGTCTGCTCTGCAGGTTTTTATGTTTCGGCGCGAGTGTTTCTAGAACCATCGATTCACATCGAGATCATTGTAGACCAGTGAAAATTATTCTGGGCTAGTGATGTTAACACATAACAGTCTGCTTATCTTAATGAGATAGCCCGTGCGGCATAAAATAAATAATGCAATACGCGCTTCGCTTGACACAGATAACAGAGCCGGGCGTGGCCGGGCAGTAAAAACAAACAATATATAAACAAACAAACGCATACATGCTTCGTGGCATTACCCCCCTCTAAGAGTGCATCGACCCGATGCTAAAACAACATACAGTGCGAACAAACAACAAAAAGTCTGTCATCTTGCATAGTAAGGTTTCAAGCTAAGCACGTGGACGACTTCGGGCCGCGTGCGTGGTCGTGATGTTCCGGAATCACTATCGGGGATCACCTCGTAGGTAAGTTGGCCGACACGTCGTAGAATCTGGTAGGGGCCAAAATACCGTCACAGAAGCTTCTCACTGAGTCCGCGTCGTCGCATGGGAGTCCCAACCCAAACACAATCTCCTGGGTGGTACTCGGCGTCTCGGCGTCGGAGTTGTAGCGCCCGGCATCCACCAGCTGCTGCTCCGTTGTACGGACTCGAGCGAGCTGGCGGGCCTCTTCCGCACGCTGAAGGTATCCCTGGACGTCGGGGTTGAGGGCGTCGTCTTCTACATGCGGAAGCACGGCGTCAAGCATCGTAGTCGGCCGTTTTCCGTAGACAAGCTCCAACGGCGTCACCTGCGTAGTCTCCTGAATAGCCGTGTTTTAAGCAAAAGTGACATACGGGAGCACTTCGTCCCAAGTCTAATGTTCAACGTCAACGTACATTGACAGCATATCTGCGATTGTATTGTTCAGACGTTCCGTCAGTCCGTTCGTTTGGGGGTGGTACGTCGTCATTCTTCTGTGATCCGTGTTGCTGTAGCGTATTATTCCTTGAATCAGCTCCGCAGTAAATGCCGTTCCGCGGTCCGTGATTAGGTCTTCAGGGGCTCCATGTCGCAGCACAACTCCGCTTATGAAGAACTTTGCGACTTCCTGTGCAGTCCCCCTCGGAAGAGGGGCGGTCTCTGCGTAGCGCGTCATGTAGTCTGTTGATACGACAATAGACGTGACGCGACGTAGGGAATGGGCCCAGTAGGTCCATTCGAATCTGTTGGAAGGGTCTCGATGGGGCGGCGATCGGCTGCAGAAGTCCGGTGGGTCTCGTCGGTGACGTTTTTCTTCGCTGGCAGTCAGGGCAGCTCCGGACGTAGTGGGGGACGTCGGATGTAAGGCGGGGCCAGTAGTACTTCGCTTTGATTTTTCCAATTGTGCGGGCTGTGCCGAGATGTCCGGAAGACGGGTCGTCGTGGCACGCTTCCAAAATGTCCTCACGAAGGTCTGCAGGAGTGACAAGAAGGTAATTCGTTCTTTTTCCGGGGCTGAAATTTTTCTTCACGAGGCCGGAGTTTATCAGGCTGAACGCTGGTAAGCTGCGTTTGAAGGTCTAGGAATGGCGACGAATGGCGAAGACCGTTGTACTCAAGGAAGTACACGAGCCTGCGATTTATCATCTTCTCGAGACGCTTGCACAGACTGCTGGTCAGGGCAATGGGTCGATAGCTAGCAGGAGAGGAAGGGTCCTTCCCTTCTTTCAAGAATGCT